>NW_027114222.1:68403-79268 GCF_000696795.3 Halyomorpha halys
TTTAAATTTTAGTATGTATGAGATCATTCATCACTATTACCTATTGCCCACAACTGTGTGGCAGATTGTAATATCTATCAATAAATAAATCTAATAAATTAAAAAAAAAAAATTGTATTAGCCCGGCTTATTTATTTATTTTATCCCTCAATGAAAATCTTCTCTAAAAAATCTATGAATATGAAAATTTCTCCAAGTATAGGCCTTTATTATTTGAACAGCAATAGGTGTGACGTGTGCATTCTAAAATGCCGTATTCAGCTCTCGTCTACAAGAATAGTCGGCGACTGTCCGGAATTCGTAAACTGAGGAAGGACTGGAGTTCCTCAAATACCTTTCCTCTAGCTTGGAAGAGGAAAAAGGGTTCATAAGATATCAATACAAGATTTTAAACTAAATGATATCATCTCTTTTATCATGTTATGAATTATGTTACTAGTTGATACTGATGTAATATCAAACTAGTATCATAATGTAATTATAATCTTTTTAAGTATAACTTAAAGAGACGTTTTGCTATACTTCGGTTTATTTTTATAAATATAGTTTTTTTTTTATAGTTATATTATATTATATTATACTTTTTTAGTTATTATTTTTTAAATGTACCATAAAGAATTAAAAATTTATGTTCTTTTAGGTTTATTTCATAACATTTCGATGTCAAGAAAGGAAATATCAAGAAGGACCGTTTAAAAATTATAACATTTATAAAAATAAATAAATATAAATTTCCTTATTTTCTTGAAATAACTCGGTAATATGTGCTACACTAATTATGTTGATGGATCAATTGTCCTCAGATAAATATTGTGAATGTTTCAAACTGTTTATTCAATTGACAAAAATATCTCTCCGATGTCATCAGCATCAATAATTCGGCGGGCGTTTATTGATTCTGAAGTAGAACAAAGCACTTAAATATTAATGAGGCTTTAATTGACGTGATTAATTAATTAATCAAATATGGGAACAGAGCTAACAAATTTCTGGAATCTCAAATAGAATAATTGTATATTATATAATAATATATCAATAATATGTAAAAATGTGCATTGTTTAGCTTTTTAGGCAATTTGATCATCCAACGATCATTTTCCGGTAAATATGTATAAATCTTTGAAATTAGAGACATAACCAATTAGGAAAAACTAATATTCTCCAATTCAAAATCATAATATTGAACTTCAATGGCAAAAGTTATTAAATAGTATAGTTGGTGGACAAACATCACACAGATATTGGTATACCTAGTATAACTTAACATTGATTTGAACAGGGAATAAATAATTGAATATATCATTGGTGAACGATATTGTTTAAACAATGTCGTGTTATGAATTTTAATTAATGTAATTATATGACAAAATTTCGAAATTTCAAATTGATGTAGATGTACTTGACAAATGATGTAAAATCGATAATAAGGTTTAGATTGTATATATAATAAAATATTGTGTCAATTGTTATTCAATTACCTGCTGTTATCCTGGCCTCTATTTCGCTCTCTAATTTGTTATCATCTGTAGCCAGGCTTCCCAGGTACTTAAACTGGTTTACAGAACTGTGAACTAATGAACTGTGATGTAATGAACATCTCTTTGCTATTCTCTTCCTTATCCTTTCTTGAGCTTTTCATGTACACCGTCTTGTCTTCGTTCACCTTAAGGCCCAATTCATATGCTGCTTCTTCAAATTCCTGGAATGTTCTCGGGTTCTTGCGGCAATGACTACATCATCGGCATATGCTTTAGCAACAACAAACAAAAATTTATGTTGAAACAGTTTATTGTAAATGGTCCCTCCCTTATTAGTTCTGATGTAACTAATAGCTACTTTTAATGCTATATTAAATAGAAGAGGCCTGTTTAAAGTCAACGAATAGCAGATGTAGGTCTATGTTATACTCACTATTCCATTGTCTGCCTCAGGGTGAATGTTTGGTCAACTGTCGATCTACCGGGCCGGAACCCTCCTTGATATTCTCCTATAATATTTTCTGTGAAATCGGACACTCTTTATGTAAAAACACTGCCAGTAGATTTATAGGTTCTGCTTAGAAGAGCAATGTCCATGTCTCCCAAATCAAATCATAAATTGCTTCCCACAAATTACTGCCACCATCTCTGAAGTTATCTCGACCTGGTGACTTATTGTTGTTCAATGATTTAAATATGTCGACAATCCTTCCTTCTTAGGAGCTTCCACTTCTTCTGCATCATCCTGCGCCTTACCCAAGAGTTCATTTAGATTGAAGCTTTCTTCAGATTTTTTCTCGATGGCTCTTGTGTTTAGCGATTCACAAAATAGTGGCTCCATCTTTCAAGAATGGACGTCTTTTCTCAAATCAGCTCACCTTCTTTCCCTTTACATAATCCAGTTTTGGCTTGGAATCCCTCTTTTATTTCTTTTACACCCTTGTGAAACTTTCTTGATTCTTTTTTTCTCCTAAAATTCTTGCAACTTTTAAGTTTTTCCTTTTCTTGTGCTCTCTTCTTCTGCCTATATAGTTTTTTGGCTTCTCTCCTCTTTGTCATACATCCCCGTACACTTCCTCTGGTTTTTCTTTTTAGCATGTTTATCCTCGCCTTATTTCTTTCTTCCAGAGCTATCCTACACTTTTCGTCAATCCATTCATTCATCTGGTAGCTGGTTCTTTCTTCACTAGTACATCACTTGCATTTTCTCAACATTTTTCAATTTTGTCCATCTATCATTTATAGTTGTGTTTCTCTCAGACGTTTCTTTTTTTTTGTTTTAATCCTTCTGCTATTTCACTCTCGAGCAGCTTTTCTGTTTCTGTTATTTCTCACTGCAGAAAATATTGTATTTTAGAGCTCTCTCTAAAAGGATGAGAGTGGTCATTTACAAAAGAAGGAATGTGGAACTGATAAATCTATTTGGTGAACACAGCAATCCTGGCTTCAGTTAAAAGAGCAAGAATAAGATGGTTAGGACATTTTGAGGGGATGAAAGAACACCCAAAAAGATGGTTTATGGCAAACCAGATGGAAAAAGGAAAAGAGGACGTACCCGGATCAGATGGCTGGACGATGTGGAGAAGGATTTGAAGCTCTTTAAAGTTGGTAGATGGAAGGAGAAAGCAAGAGACCGTGTAGACTGGTTGGCTGTTGTGGAGGAGGCCCTGGTTCTTACAGGACCGTAGTGCCATAATAATAATAATAATTGTTAATTGTTATAATTGTAGGAATATTGGTATTTGAAGATGGGGAAACCCAAAACGTAGTGTCAACAAAAATACAACATTTTTAATATGCTAAAGGAAGTTTTTTTGTTCACCTCAACATCTTAATAAAAAGAACAAACAACTCCCTAGGAATGAAATTTCAGGGTAAATATAGTTTTCGAATTATTCGATTAACTATAAAACAGTTAACGGGTTTTTAAATAAGTTTGCGCCAAATACTCTCAAATCATGGTTAAAAAGTTCAATACATCATATTATTGTAAATACTGGTTCTGATGGTTCATAGAGAATTTACTAAAATCCTATCTCTAATAGTACCTTTACGTTCAATAGTTCCCGAGATACAGTTTTTCAAAAATCGGGATCATTCCAAACATTCTTACCTTGTACAAATGCTGATTGTGTTTCACATTTTAAACAATTTTTTACCAAACATCATTCCAGTGAAAAAGACCAAAGTCAGAAAATACACTTTTTTTTTTACCCAACATCGATAATGTATATTATTTCACAAATAAGTAATAATTTGCCGACCAGGGGCCGTGATGATTTTATCCATTAAAATTTTTTTCCAATAACTTAAAATATATATTACTTTTTTGTTTGTTGGGTTTAACTCTATATTTCTTAAACCAAGGTATTGATTATTTTACGTTACTTTCAATATCCCTCTGAATGTTTTCCTAACTCTCCTCAATGCCGAAACCAATATTGGTCTTTAAGTGGAAGAAATCATTTACTGTATAAATCCCTGGGGTGGATGAAACGTGCCTGGGAGGAGCGACTCAGGATGAAGTTCTTTGCTCCTCTGCTCGATGGCTAAGATTTTTGCAAACAAAGAAACCACGTTATGAGAAATTATACTGTTAGTACTTAACTTCTGCTTCATACTGCCTTTCAGAAATCAAGCGCCGAAGTAAACTAGTAGATACTCTAATAGAAGATAAATCGTTCTGCAATAGTAAGGGATTAGTTTGGGTGCATATAGACAATGGCCAAGAATAATAAAAATAAACATAATCATATTGGTGATTGTGTTGTTTAATTTGGTAGTCCAAAAATAAAGGAATAATGCAAGTATACGTCTAAGTACGTAGTGATTTGATTGAAGTTTTTTTTTTAGTTTTGCTTTAAAGAATTTTATAAAAAACAAAAACAAATTATGAACTTATTTTAACAAGAATACGATAATAGAAATTTATATAATTAGATTATAGATTATAGGTTTAATTTCAAAAGTAAAGTTGACTCTTACAGAACAGATTCGTTTTTAATTCATTGAAGAATGCATTTATGAGGTAAATATGCAATCGATGAAATCATCTATCATTTGAAAATTAGTTGTTTAGAGTTAAACCGATTTATTATTTAACAATTACTATCGATTTAAGAAATAACTTCTACGATTTAAATGATGATTCGTCTTTATATGAATGGTTAAATTATCATGAATAAAAAACATTTAACCCCAAATCCCGAAAAGAAAGGAAAAACTTATTTGCCTAAATTCTGTCAAAAGTTCAATCTGTTTTTGCTAAGGATATTTAGTTACCTCTCCAATATCAGCTACAGTTTATAGAAAATATTATAATTTTTTCCTGCGAGATATGAGCGTAGGATACCTAGAATGGGTCGCTGTTTTAAAAATTGGTGTTTTACTATAGAGTTCCGAGGATCATCGTGGAGCTACACACATTGGTTCCATATATACAACTAAATGAATGCCTACATCATGTTGAACTATCAAGTTCCTCCCCTTTAACCTTATTAAAGTTTAAATTTCCATTATATGGCTGCAGCTTAGAAGGAACATTTAGTTGAAAGTTCAAAACATTGTAGTTCAGTGAATTTATTGTGGTTGTCTCGCTCTAAACCGTAAATTCTATAACAAAAGTGCACGCAAAGCTTGGAACTTCCACCTCCATAATTCAATGAACAATGCTGCATATTATTTAAGTTTATCAAAAGTTTTAGTTATGTTTGTAACTTTCGTTTCACAAAGATCTCATCTTCTTAAGATGTTAAATTAAATTATATATTATAAGATTTTATAGTTATCGTTATAAAATTTATTTATATTTTTTGTTTACTTTTTTTCAGATTCGAATAACCTTGGAGATTGTAAGTCTATTTTATTTATCATTGCATCCATTAAATTGACTTTCTTGGTATGTACAATTATTTATCACCATTAATTATATTTGTATTATTGGTCAAATATTTGTTGAGGAATTGAGGAACGCAGTCGTAAAAAATGGTACCTAAAATTTTATTATGAATTGAACTTCTTGTCTTCACTGGGTTCTTTATGGCTAATTTAATAGATTTTTAAAAAGAATTTTCAGGAAACTTATATTTTTAAATAATATTGATATAGATTATATTGATCTTGATATAAATAATTTTTGTATTAAATTATAGTAAGTGAATTCTAGTTTAAGATAAATCATTGTAAAACATTTTAATATCGTGGAAGTTTTAATTTTTATCAGTTGCCATATTTTATGACTGTGTCTTTATATAATATGATTCCTTATCTTTATATATTTAATGTCGTCCTGGGAAGAATCTTAGAGCTTCAGAGAAAAGGGTTTACCAAGACCGTCTTTTCTCTCGCCTCCAGTTCTCCGTTCTTCCCAATATTGCTGCTGTTATTGTTCAAGTGCCTTCATTATTGATAACAATTCACATATTTATGGAACAAATTTACAAAATTATTATATATAATAAAATACGACTTCAAAGGGTCAGAGGAAAATATTTCTTGTTGTAAAGATGTGTTGGCCATTGCTCCCAAGTTATAGATGCCATAGCAGTGGCAAGTGGTGAAAATTTGGTGGGTTCAAGTTTATACTGTATTCAATAGTCATAAAAACAAATGTAATGAAATTAAATACGGAAAATATTTACAAACTAATTATTAAACTTATCGCTAACAACTCCGTTTACATTTGATTCAACCCCTTTATATAATAATTTAGTTTGTGATATACAGATGCCAAATTTATTGTTTTTTTCTAGAAATGAATTTGTATATTAAGAGTTTGAGATATTTTGACAAGCCATTAATATCTCCCAAGTTTTACTCCTAAAACTCAAATATCGGTAGAATTCCTAACGAATCTGAACTATTCGTTCCAAATAAGGATTAATCTAAAAATATTTCAGTAGTTTTAAAGAACGTCAAGATACTAGAAATCACTACAGTTGAGCAAATTTTTTTTAAAGTCTAGATTAGAATTTAAAAGGGCCAAAAACCTTCAAATCAAAGAATAATTTTCGACAAATGACCGTATGTATTAGTTAAATGAATAATGAATAATGAGAGAAGGTAGTATAAGCAGAGGGTCAAAATAAATAAGAAAACAATCTTGAATTATATTTTATTATTTATAGGAACAATAATATAATGAAATAAATTAATACTTTATTGACCCTCCTCCATAATAAAAAGAGATAAGTGCAGAAAAAATCTAATATCCTTTGATCACGTTTGTTCCATTGTACCTAGGGTTTACGTAGATACAATATAATTTCGGAAGAGGGTTTTAATTTTTTAAAAAATATTGATGATATTGACAAGAATGAGTAATTTGGTGAAATACAGTTTTGCAACGATTTAGCGAATGTTCCAGCACTAGTTTATTATTAAGTTATAAATATTTTTTGGGGGCCTTTCTCTGAATCATATAAAAAACTGTGATCAAAATATTGTCTATGCAAATTTTTATTTAATTATATTATGTTTTTAAATGTTGGATGTCGATTTTAATATATTCATGATAAAAAAAAATGTAATTTAGAAAAATGATGTATACAATTTTTTTTAACAATGTTTCTGATTAGATTAGATTAGATTTTTATTCAGGGCGATCAACATCTAGGTTATTACACCCTTTTTACTTCATCTATCTTCTTGACTTATAGTTGAATGTAGACTATTTCCTTGTTACACTGGTCGGTATTGGTGGATTATATTTTAGTATAAAGTTGTGTTTCTTTGAGAAATTTTATTATTTTGTCTATGGATTCTTCCGAGTCTTTAAGGGCCAATTCTCTTGTTCGTGGAATTTTATTATTTTCGAAGGCTTGACGAAATGATGGGTATTCTTCAATTATATGCTTTATTGATAATGGGGAATGACAGGTTTGGCATATAGGCTGGTCCTCTTTTGTGATTAAGTGAAGGTGAGTTAATTTGGAATGTCCTATTCTTACTCTTGCTACAACCACTTCTTCTCTTCTGTTTCCCCTTATGGTACTTGTCCACTTTTGTGTATTTTTTTTTACATTTCTCAATTTATTGGTGAGTGGTACGGCGGCGCACATTGAATCCCAATTTTTTCGGATTCTGTTCCTTAAAAATGCCTTTATGTCTTTCGGCTCGTAAATTTGGAGTGGTGGAACGTTCATTGTAGCAGCCTCTTTAGCCGCTTACAATGTTTCTGATTCAACATATTAGGTTTTACTAATTGGACTAAATAAAAGTTTAAGGGTTTTTAATTTTTCCAAAAGTTGCTATATGGATTATTGATTTAATTCTTAGAAAATATTACGACAAATAACCAGTCTTTGAGGCATTTCCAAAAATATTGAAAAATGAAACAATATTGAATTACTAAATTATGCTTAACGACAAAATTGGCTATTGTACCTTTATTGGCTCGAGGCAAGAACAGGATAAAAACAGGAGCTGAATAGTAAATGGATACCAGAGAAGGGATTGGAGGCATTTGCTAGTGGGCGAACGGCTCCAACTAAATATACTTGTCCCGTAGCCATTTCCACGTAATAAATCAGCCAGAACTGAAGCTACTGAAAAATAGACTTGTTTACAAATCGCTGATATAAATGGCTTTATTTGTTTTGACAAACAGCCTAGGGCTTTCATTTCGTGACAAATTGCTTTGCCGGTCAGGTGTCCGTGTATTATTCACAAAAGCCTAACATAAACTGCTAGTGACTGCCTTTTCTTTTTTTTTTCCTCCCCCCATATTTTTTTTTTTTAAACTATTTTAATTCCCCGAGGTAGAATAAACTCATTGTTACATACATTTTTAACCTTGGTAATACCTCGGGGGCCACTAATGACCCCACAGGCTTTTTTTCTAGAGAAAAAGATATATGAAAAACTTCCCCCAATTTTCCAGTCGCTCCACAATTTTATTTTACAAAACTATCTTTAACTACATGAGTAAGTTTCAATTAAATTCACAGGGACATCACATTACAGTTCCTTTTTACCAAAGAAAAAGACGGTTGGAGTCACTCCGTGGCCCATGGATATTCAAAAACACGGTATTCGCCCTACATGGATTTCCGAATGAAGAATTATTTAGATTTTCCGTGACTGTTGAGCAAACGTTTCCCTGTAGGAACAGAAAAATGCAACTTAAAGATACAGAGGAAAAACAGGATTGAGTTATTTTTGGGGCCTTCAGTGTGCCCATATTATAATGCATCATGTTAAAAGAATTTTCAATAAGAAAAAATATTCTTTCAAATCTAATTGCCTCATCGCTGTTATGATTTGATGTATTCCATAGATTGTTCCGTAGACTGTGGGCTTTACAACAGCTCTAGTTTTGGGACTGTCTATAGGACTATGTTGGACAGTAGGAGCAATGGTGTTCAGTTAAGTAGGGCGGGCCTGAGCACTCTCTTGTAGATCATTATTTTGAGGCGGGAGAAAGATGAGGAGAAGTCAGCAGGTGATTAAGCCTGTAAGACTTGGTCTTAACCGGCTTGATTTTCTTATGACAGTGGTAATCCAGCGTCTGGTGTCTGTGAATGGTGACACCCAGGTACACTAAACTGCCTACAGGTGTGTTCTCGCATTCTGCTACCCAATAATTTTATTACTTTTATTTATAATAAATTTTATATGTCAATGATATCTACGCGAGGATCCATGTCTCAATCATATATATCAAGAAAAATACTTTGGCCCATGGAGAAACGAAAGTAGTAGATGGAATTTTACGAAATTAATACCGGACTGTTTTCAAACTAATCCCCTCCAGATTCGAGTCACATGGGTTAAATACCTTTTAGAAACTAGCAAGTACTAGCATAAGGCTAGGCTACTTCATATCTTTTGAGTAAAGTGTAGTGAGGGAATCGTAACTTCTTGTACATCCAGCTACATAAAATAAGAGAGGATAGGAATTGTAGTCTGGAAGAGAGGGGAATAGTCTGATCATATTTGTAAAGGTAATTAGGTGGGGTTTTGAGAGAACCTATCAAATTGGATATATATAAGAAGTAGGATGAGTTTTTAAAGAAGGAGATCTTATGTTAAATAATTAAAATTCATTAGGTGATAGTTGGGGTAATCAAGCAGTGAGTTCCGTGGGAGTCCACTCAATAAAAGTAAACTTGGGCCTAATGGCTACTTCTCGTTCAATACGTGAGCAAAGATACCAACAGTAGAAATATTCTTAGTTTTAGTGAGTTCATAACTGAGAGATGGGTGTGTATGGGTATTTGATACTGTAAAGAGGGACGACTGGACGAAGATAGACGACACAACAGGCCTGTTTGAGTTTTTAAATAAAAAGTACCTACAAGATATACAGGATTTTATAATTCTTTCGCTACCATTGCCAAGCCTTTCTTGTAATTGTAAATAATTCGAAAATCATGTTACTAACATAATTTAATTCATTAAGTTTAAAATTATAAACAATACAACTGATACTTAAAACATAACTTTAGTACTTTTTTTCATGACGTTGCCCCGAGGTAAATGCAGTCAGTTTCATTTTTGACCAAGACTAGGGAATTCAAAAATTATAGCTGAAAATTGCTATGTGTACTGTCATTGATTGGGATACCAGGATTATCGCTGGAGGCAATTATCCAAACATATATTTATATTAATTAATTGTAATTGAGTCCCGCAAAACTATTATTCTTTTCCAAAGGCTTTTTGTGTTAACCAATTAAATATCTTTATATTTATAAAATACTGTTACCTTTAATTATATAATATAATAAGGGGTGGACTTGGGTATTATAATGCTATATAAATTATATCAAGGAACGATTGCAATTATAAGTATAACAAGGAAGGTATTGCAATGATATTAATTCATTTTAGTTGATTAAATGAAATTATAAAATGATTGAAATGATCCAGATAAATATGGTTTGTCATAAAATATGAATTATATTATAGCTTATTATCTAATACATATCTCAATGACTGGAGAGTTGGGTGATGCATGCCGTGGTGTTTATTAACGTCTTAGCCGTGCAGTTCCGTTTGTCTGCCCTCCTTGTGTTCCTCTCGTAGCTCACTCTTCTTACTTCTGTCATCTATGTTGTGTTACGTTGTCGAGTCCCTTTTTCCCCCACTTGCCCTTTGAGGAGTCCCCTTTTTGGAATCTTATTCCTCATTGGCTATTAGTTACAACGCCCACTAGGTTTTAGGTCTCCTCTAGGCTGAGAGGGGGTGGGAACCCACTGCCGATCACACGCTCTTTCGGTCTTTACCTGAGTTAATGGTTTCTCTGGGAAGGGTGTCCCTGTGTTGACAGGTATCGGCACAGTTGCGGCTAAATTACCCAAAAACATTTGTCATATTGTTGTCGGAATTGTTAAAACCTCGATATATAATAGGGGTATTCATGATCTATGTTAAAGCGTGTTAAAT
>NW_027114222.1:79533-87547 GCF_000696795.3 Halyomorpha halys
TAATTACTTAAATCAAAACTGAAGTAAACAATAACATGAGGGTCTGGTAGGAAGGTTATAAACATAAAAGCTTATACAACAAGTTGCTGAGAAAATCCGCTAGGGAATCTTATGCATTTAACGTTTAACATGACTTCAAATAGGGCTGCTCACAATCCTATAGTTATAACATTTAACATGGTAAAACATATAAAATTTAACACAACATCATGAATACCCCTAATATACTGTTCTTTAGTCGGACAAAGTCGCAACTAGTGCTGACTGCTGAGGTTGATTAAAACTATTATTGTTCAATCAACATGAGTTTTCTCCTAATAGTAATTTGGAATGTGACAAATACACTAAGAACTATTTTTAATTATTTCTTGTATGATCATAAAGAGGAAAAATAATTAGCATAAGGAGGTATATTTAAGTTTTCTAGAGTAGGGGTGAACTCCTGAGCTGGAAGTATAATTTATTCATGTACGGAACTCTGAGAGGACCGAACTTTGAGAATCAACTATCTCTGAAGTAGAGACAAAGTTGATGCAAAGGCGGAATATTCGATTTATTATTTAGAGGAAGTTCTCGTCCCCTGATCCAATGCCAGCTCAGTTGTCTTCTTTCGGTTTATTTCAACACGGAAATAGCCTTAAGAAGCCGACTGAATCAAATTTAAAGAAAGTAGGGAAGTGTCAACATCCACAGCACATCTGTTTTCAATTTTAAGAAAGTAAATTGAACTTAATGCACTAATATTAAGGAAACCAATAAAGATTTGACGATCCCCTCTTCTTATGCTGTTAGTAATAAAGAGGGATTCCATTTTATATACACCACTATATATCTCTACATAAAACTGTACAAACGAGATAGGGTTTAATGTCTTTCCATCAGATCCAATGTTGGCTAGTAAGTAATGAAAAAAAACTTCAAAAATGATTAATGTAATCTCTTTGCCTTCTTATTTAATCTTTTGTTTTACTAAATTATTTAATACTATATACGCAATTTTTTGTATTGCTTTTTTTTAAGCTTTGTTTTCCATGGTAGCTCAGGGAGTAGTGCACTATGCCCCCATCTGACCTGGGTTCGAGCCTCATTGTGACAGATAAGTATTTATCTTGTAATATCAGGCATGGATCGACCTAAAGTAGAGAAACCTTTCTGAGTGAGACCCAGAGTCTATAAAGTGAGGTACCCTAAACTAGGGGAAAACGACCATATCGCCTCCTTACACAATTGTAATATATATAGAAACCTTACTTGCTTACTAACTAATGAGGGTTGTAATGCTATAGGTTTATATTATGTTTTATATTATAAAATTATGAACTATAATTGTTGGCTGGAAGGTATAACAGTGAAATAATGTTGGGCTTCTGTGTCGAAGAAATATAAATTTAAAAAAACAATTATAAGAGTACTCAAGGTACTATAAAAGATTTTTATAATTTTGTGCTACAAACACATAAGACCAGGATTAATTTTTGATCTTCATGATCAGTCAAAATCATTTGATCAAATTTTTGGCTATATATCTATATTGTACAATAGAATTGGTACAAAGCTTATAATACAATTAAATGTCTTTTTGAAAATTCGAATTACGAAACATAACAAAAACATTTTTTCAGGGTAAAAAACTTCTCTTTAACCTGATCTGACTCATGTTACCAATGAACATTGAAACGAAGGTTCCAAAACTGATGATATATTAATTTGGTTAAAGATAATTTTTTTTTCTTATCCCCTAAATACTAGAAAATCTAAGAAGCTTTTTAAAGGAACCAAGCTTTGCACAATAACTAAAGCCTCATGAAGTAATATCTAGAGTCAAATCTATCGATTATCAAACTGGTTCGCACAATGAAGACAGCCAGATATAGATACGACCCCTGACCTGGCTCCGCTCCGTAAATGGCAACACCTGGCGTAATAGTAATCACTAAAATAATAATTTAGCTTACAAAATACAAACGTTTATTTTTATTTATATTAATTTAATTGGATTTAGTTATTTGAAAAGGAAAAAAAATGTAATTATATTTGTGTGTTGTAATGAGTAATAGAGACAGTTGCAAGGGGTTGATAGGTGAAGGCGTCACCTAGCAACGGACCGACCATCTTCGTTTTTTAGGGGAGTTCCGGCTAATTAGTGGCCTTGAGAGCGTCTAAGCAGCCCTGCGTTTGTGATTTAATAGTTTGGACATTTGGGTGCGTTAACAGACATTACAGTCCTAAACCAGACCTTATCTGCGATTCGGCTTGAATATAAATTTTTGTTAATTAGTTGACTCGCCTAATACATTAATACGGCTTTTGGATGTTTGGACTATCGATGAGCCACTACACTAACTTTGGACCATTACAGCGGTGTATTTAGCTACAAGAGCTGCGACCTAAATATCTCGGCAGCACTCTTCCTCGGACCTATCGGAGTGGATATATATTTATTTCTAAATTAGTTTCTTCTCGTTTTCATAATTTATCTCGCTATTTTATTTTTATCTGAGAGGCCTTTTTATTTTTACTTGTATTCATTATTAGTCATCTTTTATTTATTTTAGTTTTAGTTTTTTAAATGTTTAAATTGAACCAAATAAATGTTTAATCCGAACCAGATAGTTGTTTGTTCTTTTTAAAGCCTTCTAACAAAAAGACAGTCGATTTGAGGTGGCTTTAACACTAGTAATTAAAAAAGTACTGTTACAAACTTATTTTGTATTTTGTAAGCTAAATTATTATTTTAGTGATTACTATTACGCCAGGTGTTGCCATTTACGGAGCGGAGCCAGGTCAGGGGTCGTATCTATATCTGGCTGTCTTCATTGTGCGAACCAGTTTGATAATCGATAGATTTGACTCTAGATATTACTTCATGAGGCTTTAGTTATTGTGCAAAGCTTGGTTCCTTTAAAAAGCTTCTTAGATTTTCTAGTATTTAGGGGATAAGAAAAAAAAATTATCTTTAACCAAATTAATATATCATCAGTTTTGGAACCTTCGTTTCAATGTTCATTGGTAACATGAGTCAGATCAGGTTAAAGAGAAGTTTTTTACCCTGAAAAAATGTTTTTGTTATGTTTCGTAATTCGAATTTTCAAAAAGACATTTAATTGTATTATAAGCTTTGTACCAATTCTATTGTACAATATAGATATATAGCCAAAAATTTGATCAAATGATTTTGACTGATCATGAAGATCAAAAATTAATCCTGGTCTTATGTGTTTGTAGCACAAAATTATAAAAATCTTTTATAGTACCTTGAGTACTCTTATAATTGTTTTTTTAAATTTATATTTCTTCGACACAGAAGCCCAACATTATTTCACTGTTATACCTTCCAGCCAACAATTATAGTTCATAATTTTATAATATAAAACATAATATAAACCTATAGCATTACAACCCTCATTAGTTAGTAAGCAAGTAAGGTTTCTATATATATTACAATTGTGTAAGGAGGCGATATGGTCGTTTTCCCCTAGTTTAGGGTACCTCACTTTATAGACTCTGGGTCTCACTCAGAAAGGTTTCTCTACTTTAGGTCGATCCATGCCTGATATTACAAGATAAATACTTATCTGTCACAATGAGGCTCGAACCCAGGTCAGATGGGGGCATAGTGCACTACTCCCTGAGCTACCATGGAAAACAAAGCTTAAAAAAAAGCAATACAAAAAATTGCGTATATAGTATTAAATAATTGAGTAAAACAAAAGATTAAATAAGAAGGCAAAGAGATTACATTAATCATTTTTGAAGTTTTTTTTCATTACTTACTAGCCAACATTGATGTCAAAAACCAATCAGTATATATTAAATGATTTATGATGATGTCAAATTTTGATCAAAACTCACTTCACAATGAAATCCATTTTGTTATTTTACATCTGTCCAATTTGTGAAGCCGGCAGTGATAAATTATTAGAGACATTTGTATAGTCTGTTAGTCAGTCACATTTGTCTTCTGTTGTGGCAATTAAATCATTTTAAATAATGCTTACTCTATGTGCACTCATATATTATGTTTAGTTGGAACAAATGAAAGAATAAAACCTATGTCATATTCTACATTTTCACTAATGCTGTTCTTAATTTAATCTGCCATAAACCCTTTCTTAAACCAAGTTCAATATCTTATTAAAGCTTATATGATTGTATATTAGCAAGCATTGGTATAAAAGTCTTGAGATGTTTTTCTAGGTCAAATTTACATTTTTATTAAAAATATAAATAATATAGGTATTATTTACCTAATAATACCAAATTTCCTCAATTATTTAATATAATTCACAGTGTGATTAGTCGTAATGACTAAGAATTATCAGAATTAAAACCCGTTATCCATAAATGTAAGACAATTACACAAAATCTGTCACCATACTCAGTAATTAATAGTTTAGTAAAGTAAAATTGAGAGACATACCGTAGTTGTTTGTACCGTTTTAAAATTAACTATAAAAGTTCCCGTCATGTTGTTTATGGACGTTGTGAACATCCTCAACTGTATCTTCGGTAGTAAACGCTTCTTTTTCTTTATTGGACGGTAAATTTCGTTGAAACTGACTTTTAAGATTTATTTGCATTTCCTTTCATCACAGTTTTTCCTTGATTTAGCCATATTATAAACTTAGTTGTATTAGGTAGAGTTAAAAAAAAAATGAAGGTTATCAAGTCGGTTGAATTTCTTATGTAAGCTCAGTCAAAACTTCGCCATTTTTAAACCGAATTCTATGTTTTTCAATTTCATCTATGGTTATCATTCTCACTTCCAGAGTGGTTCTAACAAATTTCATCAGAATTTCTTGGAAGCTTTTATAAATAGAAAATGGAACAGTTCGACTGACAACCAATCACCCAGGATAATTGCAGTGGATTTGTTCAAAATATAAGTTTCTAAATCTATTTTATTTTCATAAAAAAACAGACGTTTCCCTAGCAGTGGATCACCAAATAGGGAATTATACACATTAATAAATATATAATTTTTAAAGTCTCTACTTGCAAAAAATAAAAATAAAATAACCCATTAAAAAAGTTACATCAATAAGTGAATTGTAAAATTTATTTTGAATAATAATGATTAATTATTGTTCTAACGAATAATTTATTTATCTGTTATTCTAAAAAACAAATCACATCTTTTTATTTTGTTTTCATTTCTTATTCGATTTTTTCAACAAAAAAATTGAGGTGAAAAATATTAAAAAAATTCTATGATATTCAATAAGCTTTTCCTTTGTTTACCTTAAAATTTATTTGATTTGTATGTTCCTTGTATATTGTATCCTGTGTATATTGTTGTACCTCAACCATCTGATATTTAGGTTTAATTAGGTTACGTAATACCTGAGGAACCAAGTATCACGACGCCTACAACAAATCAACTTGCTTCAGCTGCCAAACTTAACCGTTCAACACTCCCAACTTAACCAATCAACGAAATTTACATCTTGACACTGACTTTAATGGAAGCTGAAGCAACGTGATGAAAATTAATCAAGTGACAATGCCTCCTAGAATACAGTTATCAAATTGTTAACCAAACGCTTTGTCCAAGAGCGTTTCATAATAATTTTATCTTTTAATATCTAAATTGTGGAATATTAAACTTAATACCAATCATATATTGTTTTATTTATTTTTTCGGTCGGATTAGATCGAATAATTTTCTATCTCGCTTCTGTTAGAAAACATGATTACAATTTTCTTCGCCATTAGTGGTCGTTTACGTCAGTAGGGTAGACTTGATTACATTTCTATATCCATGGGATTAGAGGTTATTGTGTTTATTTATGGTTATTGCTTATCATTTAGTATTTCTTGTTTTACATGTAATATGTCATTAACATTTGTTTTCAATTATTTCTATTTTGATCTGAATTCGATCACTTATTTTTAATATGTATTAAAACAATTACATTCATTACTCATTTTAATTGTATAAATAGCTCACAAATATAAAAAATATTAATTTTTTTCAAGTAAAATTTCAACCTCTGCGCGATAGTGGTTTCGATTCGTGATTCGAACTATCATGAAGCTTAATTAAGTCAATCTAGCAATAAAGCCACAGCGAATCATTAGGGGTGACAATTAACCGTTAAATGGTCGCTGTGACGTTGACAGGATTAAAAACTATTCCAAAGAATATTAAAACGGTTTACATTGTCTTATTAAATACATCTTTATGATTCCGACCTATTCTGTATCATCAACGGTTTTAACCTGTTTGAATATATTGCTAGGGAAGAAGGGATTAGTTTTAATCCAGTACCTCTGTTATATTTTAGCATATTAAGATGTAATTATTGTGGTCTATCCACGATATTTGTTTTAGTCCCACCTTTTGAGCAAATACAACAGAAAAAATACAATAGAGCTTCGGTATGAGGGACCACAATATGACAAAATCCTCGATGTAATGATTTTTTGAAGTCCTCCATTGCATTCAAAAATCATTCTGAAAGTTTGTGAGATTCAGAATGATACTTAGTAGATGTTTAGTTATGGTTAGTGAAGTTTCTTTTTAGAAATTAAGTCCTTCTCACCGACTTCTAAAATTAACTTCTTAAAATAAATTAAGAAGTTATAATTTTATTAATTAAATAAAATAAGACGTTAAAATAAACGTCTTCTAGTTCACATCTAGCGTACTTCAATATATAATTATAATAAAATATATTTCTCTTAAATAACAGCTTAAAGATGAAATGGAAAACATGACCTTGGTGGGCAGGTGGCGTGCTTGAAATAATTAGCAGAACTGTCGTGTGTGCTTGAGCATGTCTGTCCTCAGCGCTATCTGTAGTTCAAAAATTATTTATAGCTTTTGCTTATTTGTAAAACTTCATTTTAAATTTGAAATGTGTTGGGAAATTATTTAAATTAAACGCGCGATTCAATCATTTTGTTCTCAGAACACTCAGCGCGAGTTGCTACATTCAAATGGTATTCTTGATAACATCTTAAAATATATGATATAAGATAAGTACTTAGATAAGAAACTGTTTCATTGGGTTTTCTTAAATGAATAATGAGAACGAACACTAAAGGCGGAAGGTAATAATAACAATTGTTCGGTTATATATTATTATGTATTACTGCTTAAAACACGTCGAAAAAAACAGTAGTAGGAGACAAAAGACCTAAAATGTAATCCCTCATACACTATTATATTATAGTCACTAATTTTTAACTTAGTTTCGTTTTCTTTCTTCCATATATCGCTTTCTTTCACACATTTGATTATATTAATTTAAATTGTTTTCACTATTTATATTTGTAATCATTGCTTTCATATTTTATTATGTTAAATTCAATTACTCATAATTTACATTTGCTTCCGCATCTTTTATTGTGTCTATCTTTATAACGTGAGCACTGCCTGAATTTTAATAACTTTTTTATCATTGGTTTTGTATGATTCTCACCTCTACAATATTATATTTTATCTTCTATTAGTTGATATAATTATCTTCTTAATTTATTGTTATGTATATGTCCAACTTTGTTTGATATTATTTTTTTTAATTCTTTTTTTTTCTCTAAATTAAGGTATATAGTTGTTTGGGGACCTCCAGTGGTCCTCTTTAGATCAAATGAGCATAAACCTTCTTTTTTTTTCTCTAAGCAGAACAGTCTCATAAAGCTGGGAGTGAATTTACTAGTTTTCTCATCGTGTAATGACTAAAATTGTATCAGAGAGTTAAGAATTGTTATTAAAAAGAATATGTCTTATAGAAGTGCATTTTAGAAATCTAAACATTTTTATTCCACCACCGACATTCTTTTTTCGCTGTTTTCACTTAAGGTTCTGTCGAATAGAAATACAGATCATCGGCTAAATAGGAGGTACGTTGTTGTTGCAGTTTGCTAAAACTACGATTGACTGATTGAAGCTAGGTACCAGTAAGTACCTTTATACATACATACATACATACAAACATACATATATATATATAAGATACGAGATAGCGGGTTATAAAATAAAAAAAAAAGGAAAGAAGGTAGAAGAAAA
>NW_027114222.1:93812-184420 GCF_000696795.3 Halyomorpha halys
ATTATTTGTACTAGTCATGGGTTTGCGGCATATGGCAAACATGTAATATATCAACTATGGTTTTTTGAAATTCAATCTATATATATATATATATAAAGGCTTATGCAAGGACGCATTTTTGTGTATTATTTTTGTAATTTTTTATTTTTGTAATAGTTATCATCCAGACTGTGAAGAAATTACAAATTTTATATTCCCTTAAGGCATTCGAAAGTATTCAAGAAAATTATCTTAAATTGAAATTTGTGGAATCTCTATCTTTTTAAACTCATTTAATATGTTCATTTTCTTTTTAGTTCTTCTTTACTAAAGACAAAAAAAAAATCCGGTTGAGCTTGTATTAGACATACTAAATTAAACTGAAAATATAAATGACTCCGAGAAAAAAAAATGGAATTAATATGAAAAAGTGTGAGTCAACACTGATAATTGATAAAGTACAATATTTTCAAATTTATTTAGTGTTTGGCGCCTATTCCTGCAACATTTGGCTTCACCATTCGTAAATAATTTAGCTAAAATCTCTTAAAGTTTTTAAATTAGGTAATATAATATTAAGGCGTCCTTTCCAGTTAACTGGAACAGCTAAGTCTTAGGCTGTTGATTCCAGTTTATTTCGCCCCGTTTCTCGAGCTTTTAGCTTTTCATTAGTAAGCTTTTAATTGTTAGCAGTTGCTGGCAATGGTAGTATTTTGCCGGAGATTTTCCTACCGTAGAGAGCTTAAATTGTGTCCGCATCCAAACCTTCTTCAATGTTACATTGATTAGTCGTTTTATGACTGAGCAAACATGGATAGATAGTAATCATGTAGAAATTTGGATATTTATATTTATGAATATTTATCTTGAAAAAAAAATGCATATTTAAGGAAAAACGCATTAATCGCTTTTATTGCACAGGGTTGTAAGCGGATAGCACTTTTTAGAATGCTCAAATGACCAAAGTATCTTAGGTATGACTCGATATATGATAAATCCTGCATATTTGGTCCTTGCTAGCAGCGTTTCTACGGCTATGGAGGTTCCAGAAACAGGATTGTATTATTTATTTATATTTATATTCATATATATATATAAATATATATATATATAGATCTATCGGTTCCTAATGGGAACTGATCTACAATTCTTAGAAAGGTATTACAATGTGCTTAGACTAAGGACTAGATACCACAGACCAATGGTGTCGTTAGGTGGCATGCAAACAGTCTAAACAAATAATGATATAAGACAGAGCTTAATATCCATATTGACTACAATTTAAATTTACTTGATACGCTATTGGATTGAGATTACCAGGCTGAGATCGTACATATTCTATTGACGCTACTTTTAATTCTTTTGCCATTTAAAATAACATGTTAGACTATTACGTAATTTATGTATTGGCTTGACTGTGTTCAGGCGTCCTGGCAGTTCCTAGCTTCACTGGTCCAAGGTCCTCTCTTCGTTCTTCCTCATCGGTCTGGCCTAGCTGGAGATGTCCTTCTACCCCTTTACTGTTTTGCTGACCTTTCAAGAATTCCCCCACTTTTTTTCTCCTATATCGAATTTTTGTCATCCCCTCTCCTTCCAGCCATCCCATTGGCTAACTATAATTTAGAGGCGGAAGCTAGGACTCGAAGTATTGGCATCTTTCTCAATGTCTAAAATACTTTATGCTCTTCCGTTTATCTTTATGGCTGACTATGATATAGGTTTAGCCAACCATCTGGTGTTTTACCTGTTCAGTGAGTGCTCTATTGACCTTTAATGCCCCTGGCCTCCCAGGTGTAAGCCGACCTCTTTGACCTGCTATTAGTACAAAAGCCCAAGAGGGGAAAAAAAAGGCCATCACCCCAATTTTTTATTACTTTAATGAAAACTATGTATAATTAATAGTCAAAATTGATAAGTCTACCAAGTATAGGTAGGGGGAATAAAAAATGGCTGCTGTTTCAAAGCGATATAAAAAACTATTTTTTCATTCTGAGCTCTATATCTTAAAAAGTAGCAACAACACAAGAAAACCTAAGAAAACGTCATTTAAAGAAGAGTAAATTTGCTAAAATATGGCCCTAATAGAGTTATTTATGTTAAATAGTTTTTGAGATATAGCTTTTTAAAAAGCAACATTTTATAAAAATGTTGTATGGGACGTACTGAAAGATCAATAGTTAGTAAATTTATTTAGAAAAATTTATATCTCAAAAACCACTTGACGTACAGATGTCTATTAGCACTCAAATTAAAGCTAGTTTAATGAGCTATAAAGTAGTTTATAATATTTTTCTTCGTAGGAGTAATAGTTTACATGAATTTGCTAAAATAAATTGATTCATAGTTGTTCGGACAAATTTTCATTTGCCAAATTTATATTCATATGTGAATATCATAAAAACTACTACCCCTGCGAAGATAAGTGTCATAAACTACATTATCGTAAGTTAAATTTCCTTTATTTTGAGAGTTGGCAGACATATGTGCGTCTTATGGATCTAGAGATATATTTTTTCAAAAATCCAGCATTTTATACGAAGAACTATAAATTAATATTTTGTGAGTTTTTTTTTGTCAAATATCATAAAAACTACTACTCCTACAAAGATAAACATAATTAACTATTTTGTAGTAAATTTAGCTAGCTTTAATTTGAGCACTGGCAGACATAAGTACGTCCAATGGATTCTGAAATGAAGTTTTTCATAAATCAAACTTATTGTCCTAACAACTATAAATCAATTTATTTTAGCAAATATCATGAAAACTACTATTTCTACGAAGGTAAAGGTCATAAACTTCTCTATAGTCCATTAAACTAGCTTTATTTTGAGTGCTAATAGACATCTGTACGTCACATAATTCCTGAGATATAGATTTCTCAAAATGAATTAACTAACTACTAATCTTTCAGTAGATTTTTAAGAAATTTTTCTTTTTAAAAAGCTATATCTCCAGAACTATTGGACTTAAGTAGCTCTTCCAGGATTAATATTTCAGCAAATTTACTCTTCTTTAAATAATGTTCTCTTCGATTTTCTTGTGTTGTTGGTAGTTTTTAAGATATAGATCTCCGAATGAAAAATTAATGTTTTTTTTTAAGGTTTCGAACAGCCGCCATTTTTTATTCTCCCTACCTATACTTGGCAGACTCATCAATTTTGGCTAGTAATTATACATAGTTTTCATTGAAGTAATCAAAAATTGGGGTGAGATAACTGCCTTATTTTCTTCCCGGCTCTTGTACTATATTTATGAGTTGGCATAACGAACACCCAGAATACCTATTTAATTAAATTTGACTTTTTCCTCCACCCGGTATTGTCAATACATATAATATGAATTAATATATGACCAGTAATCGCTTGTTTGAGTCCTTACCTAATCGGTGGTAACACTGTGTGACAAGAAAATCTTGTTTGAATGTAAAAAAAGGAAAATTACATTAATGTTAATAAATTTCAAGGCAATGGAGATAGAAATAAAATAAACAGCTTTAATAATTTTTTGTCTTCTTTCTATAATATAAAACCGAACTGATACAAAAAGTGATATCATGTTCAAATCAAAATAAAGTAAGGACTGTGTAGAAGTAGGAGCCATGTTAATTTCCAAATGCAGTTTATTTTAATTAATTAATTAAGAAATGTTTGGACACTTATATAAATTCCATAACTTTACTGGATTTTTTTTTGTTATGTGGCGTCTATTTTTTAAACTTACTAATATTACATTCACAAACAACAAAATGTTTACAGATACACTTTAATGAAACCAGTTCTATTCAATAATTATTCATTTCAATTGAAGTCATAGTAGTAGTTGGAAAAAGAAAAGAAAAGAAAACAGATTATTATATACAATCCAATACAATAAAACTATACTACTTGAAAGATTGTACACTTGGTTAGGGACATTTTGAGGATAGAAGGCCCAGTTTGTTGCCTGCCTTCGGTTTGGCTGTTGTGGTTATTTACCCTCCACTAACAGTCCACTTTCTGTTTGACTCCGCCGTAAAGCAGTGAGTTTACTTGGCATAAATTTTATACGGCCTCGCTTAATGTTTTTTTTTTTCGTCTAAGGTCCATTCCTAGCTATAACATGCCCCATAGTGTATTTTTTTTCTTTATCCCTATTCATAATTGCCCAAAGCATTTTCTTCTTTCACCAATAATATTTGGATTATTATTGAACATATTATTGATAGGTATTTTCCAATAAACGAAATATTTAACTTGTAATAAAAGAAAGTCAAGTAACATATTGATTCCTGATTTCTAGACTTTGTGGAGCCCCAACTAAAACTAATGTAACAGCCTCCGATATACTGCGCTATTGTTGCTTGTCGTTGTTTACTTTTTTTTTTTTAATGGTTTGATCGTCACTTCTATCGTTCACATATAGAGCTAAATCAAATGTCTTGTTTATTATGGTAATGCTAAAAGAAGAATTGACATTGCATTCAATATCCGATATTTTCTAAGCCATTCTGAACTCCAGACTTATTTGTCTTGATGCTTTAAGGCAGTGGTTCCCAAAAATTGTTTGCCAGAGCACCCTTTTCAGCCACAAAGATTTTACGTCCAATATGGTGCTATGTATCTGTCTCGAGATGCCAGGATTATCGCTGATGGCAATTAATTAATTAATATTGAGTCCTACAAAACTATTATTATAATTGGATTCTTTTCCAAACGTCTTTTGTGTGTTTACCAGTTACCAATTAAATTCCTTTATATTTATAAAATATTGTTACCATTATTTATATAATATAACAAGGGGTGGTATTGGGTAATATAATAGTATATAAATTATATCAATGAATAAAGTATTTATTTATATTAATATTATTAAAAGAAATTATAAAATGATTGAAAATATCTAAATAAATGGTTCCCATAAAATATGGATTGCATTATGACTTGTTACCTATATATATATATATACCTAAGTATATATCTGAATGACTGCTGAGTTTGATGATTCAAGCCGTGGGATGTAGTAGCTTAGATATCGTCTTGTTCATAAGGGGTGGCGTCCAAGTATCATAGCCCTTCTTAGGACTTGGTCTGGTTAAAGTGCATCTTTCCCTCTCTTTGGTCTTCTTGCTACTGTTTCTGGCTTATTTGTTAGTCTTCCCTGTTCGCTTTACTTCCACCTTACTTATTCTAAAAAAGGGGCGTCACCTTTTTTGGAATCCTATTTCTCATTGGTCATAGGTGACAAAACGCCCCCTAAGTGAGCGTCTCCCTGAGACCCGGAGAGGGGTTGGGAACCCATTGCCGATCACACACACACACAAACAAAAAAAAAACAGGGTTTTTTAGTCTTTGCCTGACGAGTTAATGGCTTTCGCTCCTTCGACCTGTGCTACTCATTAACCAAGTGTGAAAAACTGGTATACAAGACTAATGTGGTATACATACACAGGTGCCCCTATTTGTATTGACATGAGTATCCGGGGGGACAAGTATCCTCGCAGATGTGGCTAAATCATATAATGACATTTATCATATTGTTGTCGGAATGTTAAAACCTCGATATATAGCAATGGGTGGGCTAGAAATATTTCGTGGCACCCTTGTTGAGATTAAAAAAAATAAATGTTATCCTTTGAGTGGTTGAATATCTAGGAAAAGAATAAAAAAAAAAAAATGAAAAGTAAATTTTAAATGCACTATTTTTTGCTAATTTTTCATTCTTTTTTTGGTAATATGTTGAGAAAGAGGTATTCACTTAGGGCACCTCTGGTATAGGCTTCAGCACCCCGCACCTTGGGAACCACTGCTTTTAGGCATGTATGTATTGAGTTGATATAGCTATTTTATATTTTAGAGTAAGTTGGTTGTCTCAACAAAGCGAAAGAAACGAAATCCTTGGGGAAATAAGGGTCAATTATAAGGTAGGCAATTTTTGTTATTTCTTGGTTGTAAAATTATTTACTTCGTGCTTACGATCTAAAAAACTGAAGGTGAGAATTTACGGAACTAGATCCTTGCAACTGAAACGTAACTGTTTATTTTTAATGTAGACTAAAGCCTTAAAGTTATTAAAAATGAAGAATTACATAAAATATAGCCCGAAAGAGGATGGCAATACAGTACAGTATCGAAAGGAAGAACATGCACTCGGTGCTATAAATGTGTAAGTGAAATGTTATGGCATAGTAACGAAAGATAATTAGCGTTAAACCGACTACTAAACGTTTTAGTAGACCAAGCCGTAGGTGGGAGGATTTTAATCGTAGATGGAGGCGTGTAAGCAGCAATTAGTGCTGTCAGCACCAATCTTTGACTTTGCTAAAGCTTTTCTTTTTGAACATCTGAGTTTGTACGTTTTTCTTCAAGAGATCCAGTCGCTTACCGCAATCTCGCTAATTTAGTGGTCGTACGAAGTTATATCACCTTTTCATGCTTCATCTATTGGTGCTGGAGAAACAGTTATAATCAGAACAATTCCGCAAGAGGTGTTTGTTTTGATTTTCGCAATAATGTTTTTATTCCATACTATTAGTGTTTCCTTTTTTTTCAATTCCTTTCTAAGATTTCCTATTTTCCTGATTCCATACTTTTCTTTTTTATCTCTATACCACTGTAATTTATATCAATTGTGTAGAAATGATTTTTGAAGAATCATTCCAGGGCATTGTTTAGATGGCGTTCTTTATCTTATACTTAAATAATTGTTATAAATCATTGATTTTTTTTTGTTAATTTGTGATATTAATTACATAACTTCTGGTTATATTCATTTTTCTCTACACCAAATCTTCCTATAATTTTCTGTAGTTATTGGAAATTATTTTGAATTATAAGCTATGAAGGAACATTTCTTCATTAAGTGTATATTTTAATTGATCTAAAAATACTCCTCTACCCTAAAGTAAAAACACATTTATATTAAATCTTTTATCTTTTACATTTTTCACTAAAAACGCTATAAAAAATAAGTATATTGTAGTATGTCATAATAAAGGTTCCCCCCCTTTTTGTAATAAAGTAAACAAAATATATGCTAGTAATTATCTAACTAATAAAAATCGTTAATGACAACTTCAGTTTAATTTTCTGACTGATATCCTTTCTGTTAGTTGTTTTTAAGTCGCTTGTTTATCGAACAAACAACGGTGACCTATAATTGTGTTCAGAAGCAATTAAGGATATTGGAGGATGGGTATCAGATATCTTTCTGAGGTTCGCCCATAGTTGAGTGGCAATACACCAATTACACCCAACGAGAATAATCTTATCCTATTGTCTTGGTCACTATAACAAAAGAATGAATAATTACACTTCATATAAACAACTTCATTAGAGCAATGCAATGGCATTTAATAATTAATGCTTTATTTTAAAACCTAATAAAAGCATTGATTTGGATGTAATCTTTAATATACAGAAAATTGAAAACATGAAACGTAAATGCAAATGATAGCATGTTTATTTGATTTCAGGATTTGAAATATTCAGCGTATTGGTGATAGCTTTATTTCGTCTTCATACCTACATCACCAACAATTTCTGTCTTAAGAACTCATAGTTTGTAATGATTATGACAATTTATTAACATAAAATACTAGTGTCTAGGACCTGATAGAACGTTGGGGTGAGGATCCAGAGTGCAAGTTCAGAAAGTCGTGGGTTCGATTTCCAGCTGGGATTTGTTTCAAAATTTATTTCACAGCGGCCCCAAGAAATGAATCTTAACACTCCCACATATGGCTGAATAAGTCTTCGAAAGGGGAATAGTGGCAAAATAAAAAATAATAAAACTTGTGTTTCAGCTATTTTAGCTATAGATAATAAAATAAGAAGAAATTAACTGAATGAATCTCATCAGAATTTGCTTATAAAAATGCCCTGTTCACTTTTTTCATTCATTATCATGGGTTTGAGACGTGTTTTAAAAATCCGATGAATTTTCAGATAGATGATTTGGCGGTAAGTAATAAACTGGGGTTGAGAAAATATGTGGATCGCAGAAACTGGTCTTGGTTTTTATTAAGGGTTTTAGAGTTTCATGGGGGAGCGATGAAAGTAAGTTATAACTTTTGAGGAAGGGACGCTTCGGAGGGAGAAAGCGAAGCTTTATCGCTAAAACTTTATTATATTATTTTAATAAATTCAAATAAAAAAATAGTAAGAGTGTGGTGATGATAATAAATACCTTTAACGATAAATGCATTTTTTCAAGCAGTTTTTAATTTCAGGCGCTTTTTAAATATTGCTCGATTTAACTGTCGTAAAGTTTCCTCTTTCCGTTTTAAGTTAATATTTCAAAAGTGATATAGGGCCGTCGCTCACCGGGGATTTAGCGAGGCGGGTCCAGCGGGGAAGGATTGCCTTTTTTTATGTCATGATCTCCTCTTGTGAGATTGTGACATGTCGTAAATAGGTTTTCCAATTTTTGCTACTTTTTTAATGTTGCTATATTTAACTAATATTAATATAAGTCACCTGTTCTTTAAGTAATTAAATTTTTTTTTTTTTTTTTTTTTAAATGTAATTTAAGTACTTCATAACTTATTAGTATATTTAAAAATGGCTCTTGAACACTTACTTCTTTTTTTTTTTTCAAGTTGTCAATGGCAATTATTAATTTATTTTATTATTGATTTTTGTTCCTCTATATGATGTAAAAATTAGTAGTAGTTCATTTTAATTAATTAATTGTTAGCAGTAATTATTAATAAGTATCACTGCTGATTTTTTCTTAAATCAGGAATCGGGTTCATTCATTCTTTTAAAATTTACGTGAGTAGTTACCGGATAAATTAGGTAACGATTTGGTTTATAAGACTGTTGGTAATGTTCTTGCAACTACAAATATTAATCATTTAAAAAAAAAATAGCTCAAATTTATTTATTTTTCTCTAAGATGTAATTAGTGTACATGTATAATTGCATTATGCGCTGCATATCATTTATAAAGAATTCCAAGAGAACAAGGTTATTTGGTCGTTATATTCGATCATCGTTATAACCAATCGTACATGATGAACGTAGTCTCATGTATGTGTGAATTTTTAAAAATGAATTATTTCTACCAAATACTTATAAATTGATTAATTTGGATGATGATATTCATCTTCTCTTCTACGTTAAAGATGTTGTTATCACTGCAGTTTTATCGAATCAAAATCTTGGACCGACAAAAAATCACTTATAACCAGTCGTCAGATATTGATTGCTAAAGGCTTCCTATCTCCCTGCCTCTAGCATCACTGTTAATTTTTTAGAAATCTATTTTGTATCTACAAAAAATGTTTGAATGCAACAACTAAAAAGTTCTTTGGTCATTATATTTACAACTGAATTAAAAATATATACAATAAGGAAATTGGATGTTTATTATACAATTACATAATGCATACATTTGGAGAATCTTCTCTGTTGAAAGAACTCCAATAACATATCTAGAGGAGGAGAAAGGGAATGACCATCAATGACAGGAAAAGAAAAATAATGCAATTCAAATAACACATTGGAATACTTGCAACCTATAGAAATGGTGGACAAATACACTTACCTCGGAACAGTGATCAGCAGGAATGGAAAGGTAGACCAAGAGATATCCAATAGGATAAAGAAAACAAGTTCAATATACTAACACCTCTGTAACACAGTTAAGAGGGGGGTAGAGAATGTTAAAGTACATATCTTCAAGGTTGTATACCTACCTACCCTCCTTTACGGTAGTGAAAACTGAGTACCACTGGATAAGCACCTAAGCAGAGTTACTGCAAAGGAAATGGAGATACCTTCGGAGGGTGGCAGGCTGAACTAAGAGGGATCGTATACGGAATGAGAGGACAAGAGAGGATGTTAGAACTGTCTCTATAAAGGATACCATTCAAAAGAGACAACTCAGATAGTTAGGCATCTCTGTCGGATGAGTGATGAATCTCCAAAGTGGGAGAGATAAGAGGGAAAAACTGGAATGTTATGAGGGTGCTTGGTTTGCCTGGTCAAAAGCACCTCCACGCATAAAGGCACTAAGGAGGAGAAGAGAAAGAGGAAGAAGAGGAGAAGTTCTCGAGGCCATGTTCTTTTCAGACGTCTAAATCTAAAAAATCAGGCAATGAAAGAGAATCCAGGTTAGAAGCAAGTAGGTTTGAGTGGTTAGCAAGTTTATTATGAACGGATTGGTATCTGGCTCTGACCAAATCAGCAACATATCAAAAATTCCTGTCCTGAGGTCCTGATGGATGACTTGATTGTGAGAAAGTAAAGAGCATTAATGATTTTGGATTGTAATGATTAGACACGAGAGGAATTCGATGGTTTAGTGAAGCCCTAAAGCTCAAGTCTAGGGCCCAAATTTCATAATGAAAGCTAAGTAGTAGTTCAAAATACAAGTATACAAACAACGTGTTAATTAGACTAATGCTTATTTTTTCATAATAGGGAGGACTATTAGTGATATCACAGGAATTAAAAAGTACTAATGTACACGTTACTATTGTACAATCCAGTGTAATTGTATTAAGTTAAATCGACAAGACTAATGATATTAGTTTGTACTTTATTATGAAACAGGGCCCAGATAGGTCTTATAATAGGCATATAAATAAGTCTTTTGTAAATAGTTGGAATTCTGTCAAGTTAGTCCTTTTTCCATATGTAGTAGTGTTCAATAATAGATTTATAAATCTGCGGCTATTTATATGAAAAATTAAAAAACCGGTCCGTTACTGGACTTTGATTTATTTTTTACAGAAGTAAGTATATAGTTTTATTTTTAAAACGATGATACAACTTTTTCGATTAAAACTGACTTTCGTTGTCTTTGCATTAAGTCACAGAAATGTTTTAACTTACATTATTATTACCAAATCTAATATGAAACATAGAATTTAATAGACATAGGTTTTTGCTACAACCCGATTCTTCATACGAAATATTGAAGTGATGACATCTTGAGGAAAGGTTATAGCGGATGTTTGGCCCGCGGTTCCTTTTGTAAGTCCCCAATATCAATCTATGACATTGTACTAAGGATGATTGATTCTGGTTCAAGCTGGTCATGATTAATGTTATGTCGTCGTAGCAAATAGCGGTCTTCCTATATAAACCAAGATATCTCTAGTACAACTGTTAGTTGATAAACAATGAAAATTCATGCTAACATTGAAAACTATTTAAAAATTAAGCATTTTTTAAAATTATATATTTCTTTTACTTTACAAAGAATTTAAATTTTTCAAGACACCCTCTCAACTCTAGGGTAACCTTACTTGTCTTGCCTTCAAAACATTTACTTGCAGCGATTATTGGTCACTCTACGACTTGTCCCCATCTCTCAAAGTAAATCATAAAACCTTAAGTTGAAGCCTTAATGTTGAACAACCAATCAACAAACAGTGGTTGTGACAAATATTTGTTTTATATTTCAGAGAATACAACAGTTTAACAAAATATAATGTTTGGACAGGTGCTCTCAATTTATCTCGTTTGAATTGGATGTATTCTTTTTTTCTCCTTTAGTTATTCTTAAAGTTCTATTATATTTCGTATTTATACATTTTTTATTATTGCTAAAAGTATGAACTGTTTAAATTTTTAAAAAATGGTAAATAAAAAAGATTCTTTAGACGAAGATTGGAAAATTGGTCATTTAAATCCTGTTGGACTATTTCAATGAGGATAAGAACTACTCGGTATTAAAGAACATTTAATTGCTCATTCTTGAACACATGTTCAAGAGTATGGCAGGACCCCTCTGGTGGAGAGCTGCTAGGGACAGGGATGTCTGGAAGAAGAAATGGAAAGAACTCGCCTCCCAATAGGGCTGGTCACCCCGGGAAGTGCTCACTATTACTCCCGAAAGGGAAGGACTATGCAGGAAAGGATACAGAAAGATGGAAAGAAAATGTGAAGTTAATGTTTTGTCAACTATTATATATATAATTTTTTTGTTTTCTCTCTATCTTCTTTAAATGTTTATATTGTATTTTGTATGATTTTAATTTATTGCATAAATAAAAGGCTATTTCATTTCAATTGCTTATTGATTCACAGAGTTTAAATAAAATAGGTAGGGCCGTTTTAGAGGAAATCGGAGAAAAATGCAAAATCGATACTATAAAGCGACACTTCTGGCTCTTCGATTTTAGGGATAACGTCACTGTCACATTCCATTCATATACTCGCTATAAATATGCAAGTTCAGTTTTTTAGAACTTTTCGGTTTTTAGTTAGGCTGTTCAAAAACAGACACACTTGCGAGACTTGGTTAATTTGTCTTATTACCGTCATAACTAGATTTCGGAATTTTTCATGATCATAAAACTTTCCAATACTATATATATGTGTTGGTGAGTGAAAGTAAAAATAAAACAAGTTAAATAAAATCTATTATGTATTTCTTCCTCGCTTTTTTTATCGGTCAATTTTTTTAGTGTTGAAGGGTGAAACAAAAAAAAAAAAGTAGAAGTTTAAATATTTTATAAAATTAAATATTATTTAATTATTATTTTTTTATAATTAAACATATTTAAATTTAACTAATATGTTTATTCATTTAATGGACTTGTTAATCACACGACTTGCTAACCTTGACAGAAGGGCAGACCGTTAATCTGCTGATTAGAATCCCTTTGATGCTGTGAGCTCACAATTCTTGACAAACAAGACTTTGGACGAAGGGAATTCCAAATCCGACCCTTCTAATCTCCTCTCATAGGCTCAGTGGACCCTAGGCTTTTTCAATCTCACAAGGAGTCATTTTAATACACCAAAGGATAATATAAATACAATACCAAAGCTTTTTGTGTATCTGGTGATTACAGAAAACAGAGCAATATTACAGGAACAAAGGATATCTAATTCACCAGAATAACAAAGTGTTCCAACAATTTCAACTGTATTTGTAATATTTAAAGGATTAGTTTCGGGCTTAAATAAGCCTACACAAAATCGGATCTCATATTCTCTCTGTCTCTAAAACATCACATACACATTTTCCAACCTTTAAGAGCTACTATTAAGAACAGCTCTACTCGTACTGAATCTCCATCCCAGCAATGAGGATTTAGAGCGACTGGATCTCAATGAGAATTTACTGTTATAATGTATCACAATCTAGGGTCTTACCCTCTTAGACTAGACTCTGTCTTAATATATTTCATTTGGTACTCTGTGTGGCTCTGAACATTTTAACCTAATATATCTCGAGTAATACTACACTCTACTCAAGAGCTACATGAATTTATTTATTTTTGTAGGTATTGGACAATCAATGAAATTCACGCATGTGGAGTTTTAATCCCGTCGATACTTTTAAAAAATAAATATATTATGTAAATAATAAGTTTGAGTGTCCCAATAAAAACAGTAGTAATGATAACAGTCAATGAATATTGTTATTCAAATCACCTATAAATTCAGTTCAGAACTAACAGATGTGTTTCATCGATAAAAATCAATTAATAAGGATTCTGATTTGGCGTCGAAATTGTTTAATTAAGGACGGGTTGCACCAACTTCGGTATAACCTAGATTTGTCGAAGAGTTTAGTAAAACAGTCTTGTTAACTAGTTAACCAAGATTACCGGTTCTCACCGAGGTAGGTTACGCTCGAGTCTCGGGCCAGTTTTCACAATATTGTTTAAAGTTAATTCGGTAATTTATATTTTCTACAATTTATTTCGGTTTAATAAAGGTTATAACTAAATAATTCTATAACATTAATCACGTAATTGGTAATTAGAAAAAAAGAAATCCAGACCAACTGTCAAAATTTCCTTCCTTGACACAAAACTCAAATAACTCAAGGTGGCTTGACATGAGTAAATATAATTTATTAATAAAGTAAACTTATTTTATCTGTTTTTTATCCACTTCCTCTTAGGGTTTTTAAGAAATTATACAGGTTAAAGAGGGAGTTGAAGAAAAGAAACCTACTGTATATATTCAAATTCTTTTATTTTTCATTCATCTTTTCATTTTCATTCAATGAATGAACTCATTTAATCCGAGTTAATTGAAACATATGTGAGTGGTTAGCCTATCTCAAAAAAGAAAATTATTATTAAACTGAAATTATATATTTAAGGTGAGTATGACACGAACTTTTTCGACAAAATTTACTGACCGAAAGTGCTACTTTAAAGAATCGATATTTCACATTTTTCCGATTTTCTGAAAACCGGCTGTAACGGATTTAATGAAATTCTGTAGCTCTATGTACAATTAAGTTCTCTTTAATGAAAGATAGGTTTTATTATCATTGAAATGGTTTTACAGGACTTGAATGGGGGTATTTAAAAAAAATTCCCTATAAAATACCTTTAATTGTGCTTATTTGAAATTGTTTAATTCACATTCTTACTAGTCATGAAAAATGGATAAATATTAACTATCAAAGGATGTTTAAATTAACTTAACGAAAAAAGAGGAAAAATGTTTTTTCCAGGTTGAAAAAACACTGCCGGAAAAAGAATAGATAGGGATGTAATTTATATCGCTAGAAAGTTAAAGATTTTACAATATATAATATTTAACAAAGAAATATATAGAATGTAGTAGATGACTAGAAACGCATAAATAAAAGTTCTATTCTAACTAGCGGGCGCATCCTCCATAGTTTTTCGTCACCATATTTATCAAATAAATAATTTTTAATTTCGCTAATCGTGTATTTGAGCCGTCAGTCGATAGGACAACTACTATATATAATCATTCTTAATCGTCTTTCAATATTGACTCTATAATCATTAAGGTTTGAATGAATATTTGAGAACATATTGTAAATTTTTGTTAAATGCTACACTTGGGTTTTTCTGCTGTAGTTTTTGTTCTGAAACTAGCAAGTTGTGTAATGCGCGCACCGCATCAGATGTTTAGTATGAGAAATGTGTTGTGCTATTATTTTTGTTTCTCTATACTTTAATACTTTTTGCATACACCAATTTTATGAAATACAATTTTCAATGTTAATGGTATCATTATCTATCAATAATATCCATAAGATATTGAACTGTGTTTGTGTTATTTTAAATATATTCTTAATTTATTATTTTCACCAACAAAAATGTAATATTGCGACCGTGCCAAATTTCGAATTCGATATTTGAAAAAAATAATCAGATATCGTTGTTATCGATAGTGATAAATTTAAAAATACAAAATATTAAAGAATTCTATTTGATCTTTCCCGATTGCATGATGGCATCTTTATATTTTGCTAAACTGTTGCATTATATAAAATAAATAAATAAAATAAATAGATTTCCTTAATAAATAAATTTCGTTTTTACATTAATAAGAACAGCACTGAACAACATATGGTGGGTCCGACTATTTTTGCTATGACTTATGACTTTTACTTATTGAAGTTGTTTCAGAACTGTATCACTTATTACTGTGATTCCTGACAGCTAACTACCGAACTTCCCAAATAACACATAAAACTGTTTCCGGACTAGCTGTGGCTCAATATAATATATTGACTTTAATTTTAGAAGTATTAATTAACTAACGACCATATGGTGTTAACCGAATCCGGTTACACCATTCTTAGGCTAATGTTTGCTACTTATACACAAAGAACGCATATACGGCACAAAGTTTCCCTTCCTAAACTAATATTCCGTATTGCTTGCAAAGATTTTGTATGTAGAATCGATGCATTATCTACGCATCTATTTATGCATTGGCACGACTCTCCTGCCCTCTCTTAACTTTTTTTTTGTCTTTATAACCAAGTTAAATAAACGAATAATTTAAAAAAGAATAAGAGCTTCTCAGGTTGTCTATTATATAAACTGTCCTACAGCTAAAAAAAAAGATTATATAGAGAAGTATCCCAGAAAGAAAACTTGGAAGACCAGGTAGTGCTGAAGGGGGTGGTCTGTCAGATTTTTTAAATATATTTCCTTTATTTTAGTTTATGATACACAAAAATGCAGAAATAAAAAGCATAAATACATGCGTATTTTTAATTATTCAATTTTTTCTATATATTCCTACTCTGCATTTGAATATGTATTAGAATCATAAGCTATAAGCCACGGGAAACGTCCGAAAAAAAATATTAGAAGGTTAGGAATTAGGGTGAGGTGAAAATACAATTTTTTTTTAAGACTTAATACATCGAGAATGTTGTGAGTTAGTGGGGAAAAAAGGGGAACAAACATCAAATCGATTCATATTTTTTTGTCGCGCATAGTTCCTCAAATCTCCATTTTGATTAATATAATTGTCTATATTATTTAACTTACCACAATATAAATGCCATATCATTTACTAGTCAACCCATGGGTTTGATAAGACAAATAATGCTAACATCTTTCAAATTCTTACATTAACAAAATAATTATTAAATTTTACGAAATACCGAGAAAATCCAATAGTCCTGCCCTTGGGAGTTTTTGCCTGAATAAATTTTTAGGGAGCTTTGGTATTTTGCAAACTTAGTTTTTTATTCGATTTATCACACCGTCGCACAGTGGTACCAGAGCGGAAAAATTTCGATTTTCGAAAGCGATGATTTCGATTATCTAGTTTGTGATTCTCACACTATATAAGCTACAGGGTCTAGGAATAGCATGTTTTTCCCCCGTTTCATTCGTTACATTATTAACAAAATAATATAATAATACCTATAATATAATATATAACTATAATATAATACATAATATAATAAATGTAATATATTATAATACCTTCCCAGTTATATTATTTACAAAATTCTCCAGTCTTTTAAGCTTTCTTGAATTTTTAATTGTGAGCATTATTTAATTTAAATATACACTCAAAATACTCGTTGCAACTTGTTTTGATGACGACAACCTATTTCGAAAATTTCAGAAATTTTTATCTAACCAATAGGCATTCATTTCCTCATTAGTTCTTTAATTTTCTTCAAAATTTCAATAAACAGTTAAACTTGATGTATTGTTTTGTTCTGAGTGGAATGAGACCAGCTCCATGTTTCTATGTTAATCCGTTCTCGAGATATTGATTAAAAAATAATCAATAGCGGAAAACCGCTTTTTGGCCATTCGACCCCAGTGTGCGTCGTTGGAGCTGAGTCGATAATTTTCTCGAATATATATAAAGTATAAGCTGCTATACAACAACATACTTAGAATTTCAAGTAGTTAAAAAAAATAAAGAAATAGAACCCAACCCTACTTATCGAAAGTAACCAAATTCATTAATATTATTATAATTTTTTTATTGTTGTTACATCCTTTCATTAAATATTTACTTTAAATAACAAAATATCACTTTATGTGTTTATAATTATGTATTATACATTATAGATTTATAATTAAGATTGAAAACTCGAACAAAAGGAAACCAAACGAATCCAGATCAAGCTTATGCCCATTATTTTTGGACTAATCTTTTCCTTCCCCGTCCTCAAAAACAAAAAAAAAAGTTACCTCAATTTGAACGAACCACAATCCTATGGCTGATCCCTACGTTGGTGGTTGATTAATTAAAAGCAAATCTGTTGTTCGGTACTGATATTCCACCGGCCGCAACTCCGTGAGCTTAATTAGTTAATTATTGGCTGTGGATTTACTAGGCTAAAGTTCAACTTGGGCTTGGGATAATAAGTTCAGAACGAAGTTTAAAACTGTTTCAGGAACGGAATATTGGAAAGAGATAGTTTGTGGAACACTATATTCAATGATTTCCAGTTCGTTCCTAGAATCCATAAAATGAACAATCCAATTACTGCTTTAAATAATAATCGCTAATGAGACCCCAGCGGCACTCTGGCAGAGCCGGATGACTCAATTAGCATTAATGGACAATCTAAAACAAAATATTTAACTGCTTATTGTTATAATTAAAATTAATTAATCTTTTGCTTATTGCTTATTTTTGATTTCAATTAATAATATAATAATCAATAGCTAAAATGAAATAATTATATACAATTAAAAAGTGCCTTAATATCCGTCACGATTTTCATTTCTGCTGCAGGTTTTTTTGATTAGGAAATTCTTGAATCATGTATCTTTAAAAACATTTAATTATTATTGTCATATTTTATTATTATTGTTATCTTTTAATCATCATTATCAAAGTGAAGCTATATTACGAAAAACGATCGTTTTAACATTTGTAATATTTTTTATATAATTATCTCTTAGTAAACAATAACCTGCTTGTATAAACAAGAACAACAACATTGAGTGAAATATTAATGTACATTATTTAACCCTAGTTATATATCATTGAATTTTTTAAGTAGGTTCCTAAGAAATAAATAATAATATTTAAGAAAAGAGGTATTGTATTTTTTAAAAAATATTTAGTACAAAATATCACATTTTTTTTTCTATTTCCTGAAGGTTTAAATTTACACTTTTAATTTTGTTTTTCGAGCCAGAAAATGCGGTTATGCATTGCCTGAGTTAATAAAAGATAAAAATTATCGTTCTTCAATAAAATATATATATAGTACTGAGGGAACCTTACGATTTCTCCATCTGCATCGGTACATTTGCGATTTGTTCATCTAAAATAAATAAATATTTTATTAGTAATGTCCTCTGCTGTGTTTTTTTTTTGGCCAAGATAGATGAGTGATAATGGTTATTTAAAGGATTCTCCGAAAGGTTTTGAAATTTTATTGATGTTTTGGTCAATATTTTTTTAAAATCATTTCTAAGAACAAAAACCAAAAGTGTCATGACGCATGAGACCAAATTTTATCCGTTTATATTTTCTTTAAATCTTTGCCAATAACAAAACCAAATTGATCTGAAGTATGCGGAGCAATATTATGGTTGGTGTGAGAAATCAATCCTACAATTGGACCCAGGATTAAAAATTTGTATAATTTACATTACTATATTTTTATAGCTTTATACTTATTCAAAAGTGGATTAGTATTAATAATATGTTTTTATTTTTTTTAAGTTTTGGCTTTTGCCTAAAAAGAAAATTTCAGTCCCCATTTTTAAAATAATTTATGACCAAATATGTTTTACAGCTGTCTTACTAAATGGCCACCGAGCGAAAAATCAAGCATAAATATTTCAGCTGTAGAACGTATGGATACGACTGTTAGTTTAGTTTAATTTAATGAAATGATATTTATTCATGTTTTTTAATTATAAACTTTTTATAACAGTAAAATGAAATAAGAAAGACGGTATTTAATTCGTTCGTTTACAAATTTAAACTTTTGAATAAAGCTCAAACACTTAGAACAGGAGAAATTTATGAAAAGGATTAGAAACTTGAGATACTTCAACTTGTGTAACCACTCTCCTCTTTCCTTACAATTTAAAGTTTTAATAAAGTTCAGAACTTTATTCCAAAATAAAGTATTTATTGTTGGAGAAATGGAGATTATCTTGATGAGAGAAGAGATTAAAAGGATAGATGAGAATATATTATTTTCAAGATAAGATATTCTATTATGAGAATGAATCATCAACATTTAATAGAAAGTATGGAAGTCAGCGTTTAATTTTTCAGTTAGAGTAATAAGTACTCAACTGAAGTACTTATTACTCTTATAATTAAAAACCTTTATTTCCATTTAATTGTCCATACACACTCACACAAATATATACATATAGTTTATACATTTCGATCAAAAATATCTAACAATATAAATTTATGTAAGTTGCAAAATTAGATTCATATTAAAGAGAAATTTTTAAATGGAATAAAAATTAAATCCTTTTTTTTAAGTATATAAAATATAAATGATTTCCATTATGTATTATTAGAACATATTCATGTAATGTAAATTTCCGGCAGGAGCAAAACTATCTGCAGTCAATCCTTAATTGGGCGCCACCTGCTGTTTCGTTATTACTTCCTATAAAAGCCCCTAGATCGCTCCACTAACCCAAACTCTCTCTTTATAAAGTGATTAAAAAAGATTCTAACCATCAATTAGTAACACATATTTATCAATCCATTTTTTTATTAGTTATTAGAGAGTTCTTTGGAAATTACTAGGAATATTGAAATCTTTTTTTTTTTTTAGATTATGTAGTTTGATATATATATTTCTGAGGTATTAAAATAATTATAGTAATAATATTAATACAGAAACTTAGAGTAACAATTACTATACATAATACCTTATGTACAGCAAAAAGGAAAATATTCTTTCTTTCATACACTTTCATGACTATGGTTTATTATTTTATCCATCATATAAAATAAAAATTAACATATATTTACAACTGTTTTAAGAAATTTTTTTTTAAAGTAAGTTTCTTTATAGATTCAATATACATTAAAAGTGTATGCAATTTTATTGTTATATGTAGAAAGCACACCTATTAGAAATTTTTTTGTTGATATATTTATGAAAAGAAAGACCACAAATAGTTTTTATTTTTAATTAAATAAATGATTGAATTTCCATTTTAAAGAGGTAATTTATTTAAAAATTCTAAAAATAATGTAAATCATTATATTCAACAACAACAATTATAATGTATTACTAGATTATATTATTTCTTGTTCTTTCATCATTATTTTTTTTTTTACTTGATCGTTACCAACTTCGAAGCGGGATAAAGGTTTTATGTTATAACGTTTTATAGCCAAAGGCCGAAGAAGAACCGAACAATATCAGGCATGAAGAAGAAAATCGGGTCGATCAATTAAGGGTGTAAAAGCGCACTGGTAGTAAGGCAATTAGGAGGCCGCCGTTTCCTCTTTTCCTCTCTAATGATTTTTTTTTTTTTGCTTTTACTTATATTATAATGGAGACAAAATTATAAATAAACTGAGTTTTACCTTTTATAACTGAATAAAATTTAGTAATTGCACTTGCTAGTATATTTGGAATAACAATTTTAAAAGGTTGTTTCTTTATCTTATAATTTTTTTATTCTTCAGGACTTTTATTTTAAACCCTTTTATATTATAATTTTGTTAGTTTGGCTGATGATACATCGTTTAGAGCTGTTGTAACCATTTTTGAGATGAATTTTCTTATTAGTTTTGAATCTTTCATCAACTTCATCAGAACTCATAAAAAAAAAAAGTCCTTATTTTATTATTAAGATGTTGAGGTGAAAAATTTTAGAATATCATTCTAATCACACGAATGAACGATATTGTTTACTAGAAATTTTTTATAGATTTAATCCGGTACTTTTTGTAAATCACAACATAAACAATAAATTACTTAAATTTCTTTTATATTAATTAATAAATTTGATCGATTGATTTCTATCAATTGAACGAAATAGCACCCAACTTACGAATTAGTATATGCGATCGAACGAATTTAAAACCAATGAAAATATTAATGAAAAAATTCAAGATGGTGGCTGTTTGACAAGAACAATGCTGTCGGTATGAATGAATTTTTCTCCCTGTAAGTATCCTACACGCCTAGGTTTCGAGACCAGCTTTGGAAGAAAGTGACTTAGCCACACTCAAATAAATGTACTAAATTTACAAAGGCTGGGTGTGCCCAAGGAGGTTCTTTTGAACCCAGGGTCGCTACATAACAGAATAAATAATTATCAACCGGGCTTGAGCCGCGGTCTAAGAGATACTCGTAGGACTGTATCTTACTCACAGAACTACCCAGCTCTGTTTTAAAGTATTTCAATAATAAAATAAATAAGTATATAGGTAACTTGAGGAGTGTACACTTTTATGAAATACAAAAAACCAATATTCTTCACGATTTTGGCTAACTAACTAATATACGTTCAGTTCTTAGTCTCTAAAACTCAACAAAGTTCATTGAACCTAATAATACGATGGTCTGATGGAAATTAAAATTATAAAATAAAACTTGAGACTCACCTAGATAGAAAACAAAAGTTATCACTCTGAAAACATGTGTACACTGAAAATTTGATTTATGGCAAGGATCACTCCAAAGTAGTCATTTTTGAATATATAAATCTTGAAAAACTATTAGAGAAATATTTTTCATATTTTAATTCATAACATTATTAATAAATCATCAATTAATTCACAAATAAATAACGACGTTGATAAATATTGATAAGCGGGAATGAAGAGGTGTGGGTTTATGAGGTTATCCGAGATAAGTGAATATACGGAGATTGGAACATGATTCTGTTGGTACTTAATTAACAAATGTTATCGTAGGTGTGGCAGCAGAATACCGTTCAATGGATCATTTATCTATTACAATTATCAAATAATCCATGGCTAGTCGATATTACCCAAGTTTGCCATCAGACTATTGAGTCATTTCCGTTGAAAAGGAGTCGTCGAAATTTTCAAAAAATGTATTTTTCACTGATACAATGATATATTTTTAAGCCAACGGAGTGGAAACAAGGTACTTATTACTAAAAGATTAAATATGAGTTTTCATTAAAAAAAAAATTATATTATTTATTACACTTCACAAATGTTTTTTTTTCCTCCTGCAAAACAAAAGTTGTGTTCTGACAATTTTATTTTGTTATTTTTAATAATGAACTTTTGTAATCGACCAAGAAGAAAAAAATTCATAATTTGAGATTTTATGTTTCAAGATAGGATACTAAAATCGAATCCGTCTGCAGATTTTCTTCAAAACTACCAGGCCGACTCTTTTATTTATTAATTTACCATTCTAGAAAAACAGTGTTTTAACTATGGAACGATTGTAAGTGAATCCTTTAACGTCACAATGAACACAAAACGTATTAGCGCGCTATAGTTTATTTTTTATTTGATAAAAAAAATTATTAAACAATACACTCTTCCTCTAGAGCTAAGAATATTAAGGATGTACGTATTCAATCATACCTTATGTACACATTAAATATAATTTTAAAAAAGTAAATATATTATTAATAACAAAATTTTAAAAACGATAATATCAATGATAAAATGGTATATGCACATCTCAATACACATAAGCAGATAAATGATTTAAATAATGGAAAAATAAATAAACAATGAAGGTAAAAAAAATTAAAATTAATTAAACAAAACAAAGCAAACAAAATCATCATGAACACAATCAACCATTGAGTTTCTGAGCTGTTTTTACAACCAGAAATTTGCACAAAAGTTCGTTAAACCCCACAGTTTTTCTTTTTAATTCTACATTTATTTTATATTTCATTGTTTCATTGCCTTTCGGTTAACCTTTCTAACAGTTACACGATTTGTCTAGAATTTTTACATGAATTATGATCCATTGTAAGAATAAATGTGAAGTTAAAAAATACACATATATTTAAAACAATTCATAAAATATTTCTTTTTTACCTTTTGCGGTTTCCACATTAGTAGTATCCCTTAAATTAATGAATACAATTCTATACATACTGTCGTACGACATAAGGCGTAAGATCAGTGAATGTTCATTCTCCTTTGACTGCGGTTTTGAAGGCGTCACCCAAATTGAGGTCCCAAGTTAGGCGTTGCGGGTAGATAACCATCTAGCCTTACTACATTACTTTTACTTTACTTTACTCTTACTTTACTTTAACGTTAGCATTACTACAGACAACCTGCTTTTAAATGTTAACTATCTTGTTAACTAATTTGTTCGTAATCATTTGAAGATGAAATTAAACTTGTTTCAACTTTTTTTTTTCCACCACTCCTCATAAGTTGCTTAAGCGCGAAGTTTTTTTAACACCCTTTAAAATAGAAGAGAACTTTGTCCCAAGGGAACTTCCCACTTTTGGCATCTCTTCTTATTTCCTCTGCCACTGAGAAAAGTTGTGTGGTTTACGGTGGCTCTCCTCGAGGACCCCAAGATAGGATGGAACACGGGACGTGTTGTTAGATTTATTTCTCGGTCCCACAGGGTTCCTCTGCCACAACTTGTTGCTGCCTTAAAGTGAGTTCATCCTTCGTTGTCCAGTAGTTTCTCGATTCTTCTTTTTCAAGAAGGCTATACGCCATGAAAGGCGTAAGAAAGTTATTTCATCACTCAGCATCCTAGAGTAGAAACTTTTTTGTAAGTTTCCTTCATCGCAACTATTTCTTCCCATATATGTATAATATGAATAAATAAATCAAAAAATGAAAATTATCGGTGTATTAACTTTATGTTACATGCAATTATTATTAATCGAAAAAAATGAATAAATTTCTTGAAATCGTGGTCTAATATGATATTTTATCAATTTCCCGATTCGCTTATTGTGATTTGTTGCTTATTTTGTGACGTTTTGTGTTTTTTTTTCTTGTTTTTTTTATCAAAAAATAAATAAATTAGTTTTCGTATAATGATATTAGCCCACAATGCACAATGTAAAATATCTCCTTACAAAGGATTTCCTCACAAAATCTTTAAAGATATTTGCCTGGGATTGAATGAACTGTATTTTTATTGTGGGGTTAAAATCACGCTGGTTCGTGAAACGAAATAAGCAAGTTAAATTGGGTTAGTTTTATGAAATTAGAGAAAATTACATAACTCGTATCTTATCTTTTACTTTTCTTATATTTCTCGTACCGTATACTGCATACATGGGAAATAATAATGTGAAAGGAAAGAAAAAAATAAGGAAAGATACAGACATATAAGACAGATCGGCCTCCAACCTGTAGTGGGGAAAGGCAAACTTTAAAATATAAAGCGAAAGTAATAATAATAATAATAATCTTTATTTATTCTGGGATTGATCCCTTTAGAATAATTTACAGGCGTCAAAATTAGGCTTTAGACCCTTAGAGTAAATTACAAAATAGAGATGAAATTACAAGATGTCATAACATAAAATAATACAGTGAATTTAAAAATATACAATTAAACAACCACAACTAACAGAATATATAAAATAATGATAAAACAGATAAAATGAAACCACTTGTCATATCATAAAACATAAGATGACTTCTGATAAAATGAAAAAAAAAAATGATAAAAAATCAAATACAAATAAACTAAAAAGTAATCAATGAACAGATATAATTTCTGTTAGTGTACATATTTACAATTATAAACGAAGATCTAAGACATAAAATACAGAAAATATATAAAGCTTTTTTGATACTTTCAATTATTTATTCAAGTTATTCTTCCAGCATTGGGTGGACAGAAAGTAGTCGAAGAAGTAATGCGGAAAGGCGGGGAAATTGATTTAAATGTTTAAAAATATTTGTAGCTTTAAATTATTTCCGAAATTAATACAGAGTTTAAGGTTGAGCCAACAAGAACTAAGAAACTCAATATACAATTTGTTTTTTTTTGTACTATAATTTTTGACAAATAAATGAAAATATTTCTGCAGTACACGATAAGGATATCATGTTTACCATCAATAGTATATTGCAATCTAATACATATATTCTAAATACGTTTGGAATGAAGATAAGTTATTTGAACCAAGTATTCAAGATGTATATTGGAAGCAGTTGCAGTATAATGTATGTTGTAGTTTATCCGGCCAACTGGAGCCAAGCGTTTTATTCCAGATTTTTCTCGCATTGAAGGGAGACTGTAATTTCTTTACACCATTGCAGGTGGGCAGATAGAAATACACTCGTCATGTCAATGGAGCAGGCATATTCCATGAATAAATTTCCAAGGAATTTGAATTCTATTGTATGGAATTTTTCTACATAATGTTGTGGAGAATGGAACCTTTACCTCGTGGTATAAACATAATAATGTTTCTTTTGTATCTTCTTATCGGATTATAATTAAAATAATTTATTAATTATATCTTCAAATTCATTGCATTAAATATTAAAAAAAATTCAAAGCCGAAATACATTTAAATTTAAAAATATTAGTGTTATCGGAATGGTACTTTGCAGAATTGGGAAAATTTTTAGATTATTTACTTGTACTCAAAATGTATGAGTACAGAGTACAATACTCCTACTCAAATCATTTCAGGGTAAACACAACGGGTTAGCAACGAAAAGTAAAGGAAAATCTATATTCAAAAATATATTATGAGTAATTGAAAATCATAGTGAGCACTGAAATCAATACCCAAAAAAAATTCAGTAAAGTATATGAGGACAATCAAATACGAAATTAGTCGATTTCTTTTTTAATACATAGTGTTTATGTACAATAAGTAATTGAAAAAAGAAAGAATAAGTTCCAGAATTAGAGACAAGAATGTATTTAAACTATTTCGAGCTCCTCGGTTTCCAAAAAAATTATTAGAATGAAGAATGAGGATATGAAAAACAGATATAAATTTGTCCACTAAATAATATAATATATGATTCTAGAATAATATATAAATTAGAGAGGGGAGCAGATTGGCTCAGTGAGTAAGACACTGTGCTCTAAACTGTAATGAATCTGGTTGTGAAAGATAATTTACTATGTTAGTGTAGCTACGAATCAACCCTGTGGGTTTGGAAGCCATTTAAGGTCCACCAAACTTCATAAAGTGAGAAACCTTATTTAGAATAAAATCTGGTGGTTGAGCAATATCATGAGCAAATCACCTCCCTGCACAACAGTTGTTCAACAAAAGGTATTTCCTTACAAAATATTGAACCCTTGACTATTGATGGATTGTAGCATTACAGATTAAAATTTAATTTAATTCATTACTAGTTTTGAGTTTGATGTAATCAATCACAAAAGTAATCATAATTGTTGGGTATCTGAAGGTTTGATTACACTTACTTCACTTGAAATCACATACTTTTTACTTAAAATCGAAAAGTGGGTAGATTCTCCACATGTTTGTATCATGTCACTATGTCACCTACAGCAAATTTACTTGTTGTATATATGTATATACAGTTGTAAATAACAATAAATAAATTATTGAAAAAAAAAATTCGAAAAAGTAAGAGTACTGTTTAACCAGTTTTGTTTTTGTCATGTTGGCTGTTTGAGTTAAATGGAATTAACCCTAAGCAAACATGAGTACATTTTGAGTTTTCATTAAAAACATTAAGTATTACTGAATACATCCTTTATATTTTCAAAGATTAAAAGTACTATTACTACTGGTTAAATTGATATTGTTACTTTCAATGTAATAAACTATTAATTTAAAAGGAAAATAGAAAAACGACATTTTAGCCTACATAAAACTGCCCTTTTTCACGAAATTTACTGAATAACAAAAGATTAAATAAAAATGAACATTTTATTTTTATTTAATTTATTCAATAAAGAGTTTTATAAAAAGACTTAGATTGTATTACTTGAAAAAATAAATTTCCAAAAAATACAAAATTTGAAAAAAAATAATATTAAAATGCTTTTATTTAGTTTCATCAGAATTTAGCTCTAGTCTGATTAACCGACCAAATTGTATTTTTTTTCAGATATGTAAACTCAATACAGTATTATGGTATTATTAATATATTATAATAATGAATCAACTTAATACAAATCTATCTATTTTTTTTTCTTTCATTCTCTCCCACAATAATCCTGTAAGAGAGTAGTATTGATTTTACGTGCATTGTGCATACTCTATGAGACCTTGTTACATAAATATTGCTTCCTATGCATTAGGAAACATTATGTCTAATATGTAATTGTAGCAAAATAAATGAATCGGCTCCTGGGCCAATATTGTAACCCCCGCCTTCTGTGGACCCAGTCCAACCCCTTATAATACCATATGGCAAAGGACCAGTTATGTTTATGTTTATATACTTAGGTATATATTAATATTGTTATGTATATTTACAATAAAGGAGTTAAGCTAAAAATGAATAAAAAAAAAATCATGAAAATAAAAAAACACTGAGAATAATTAAAATCGCAGTCATTGGATTTAAAATAATGTTTAGCTATAAATATAAGTTGCTCTTTGTACTTAAAATGTACTGAGACAGAGGCTAGGACAAATCGCCTTAGCAACCTCGTAACTGAAGCGGGACTGGTTCGATTCTGGCCAGGCCGGGTTGACTTTTATTTCGTGACAACCCCACGAAATGAAAACTTGACTCCAGGTTCAGAATAAGTTGATTTCTATCCTACAGGGCTCTCTGACTATAAAAACTTTCACTCATAACAGGCTTACTTCTAATTTAAATAACTTCATCGCTTGATATTGAAATTTTAGCCATATTATGTAGCCATAGTATTACAACCGGAATAAGTCATCTTTGAACTCATGTCATTTCACTATGACATGTGTATGTTTTTATTTTCACTAATTATATTCATTAATGATTTAAGAAATATATTGTATGTAGGATTAGTATTGCTATCGCACAAAATGTGAACTGTGTGTGACTAGCATAGCTCAAAATCGACAATCGGTACGAAGCTGAAATAATATATATATATATATATATATATATATAGTATATTCCTAGGATGTTTCAGCAACTTCTTAAAATCGACAAACCACAAGTGTAAGTTTATAGAATAGATTTTATCCTTTTTTTTTAAAGGATTTTCTCAAATACGGCTTTAATATTTTTGTTTAAACACAGTAAATCAATTTACAATTTAGTAGTATTTAACATCAGAAAGATTTTATTCTCTTTGAAATAGTCTTACAGGGATTAAATAACAAAATGTTGAAAAAAATTCCTCTAAAGTACCTGTAATTTTGTTTATTAATTTAATTGTATTCATTGTAAATAAACAGTTATCATTGTAAGCAATAATAAAAAAATATTAAACAATTTGATGAATAAGGAATGAAAGAATTCGGATCGGAAATTTCTGAGCTTTCCCCATCTCTTCCAGTCGCTATCATATTTACACAACTTCGTTATCATTTATTAAAATTTTGTATTCTTGGCAGAAGGTTAGTTGGCATAGGTTATTTTAATGTCAAGAAACCCAAAAATACGAATGATAATACGTGTGATGCTGAAATATTATATATTTTATATTTATATTGGAAGAAGATAGGTGACCGTATGATGTAGATTGTAGGAAGATAGTCCAAGTGTCGGTCAATAAAGTTATAAAAATAGTAGAAAAACTATTGCTTAGCAACATTTTGGCCTACTTTGCTGTGCTTTGTCAGGGCTGATCCTGATAGAAGGTTGCAGACTGAACAACTTTTTTTTTTACACCTGGACAAGATCAGGTTGTTCTTCAGGTTGATCAGGTTGATCTTGTTGATCAGGTTCGATCTTCTTTCAGGATCAGCTCTGACGAAGCCCTGCAAAGTGGGGCGAAACGTTGGTTAACAATAAGTAGTTTATTTTACCATTATTGACCGCCACCTGGACTGTCTTCTTACAATTTTATTTCTAGGTTATTCTCCTTTGAATTCAAATTGAATAATGTAGATTTAAGAACTATAAACCTGATTTAAATAAAAATAAATGATCCATATTTGTAATTTGTTGAATACTTTTAGTTCGAATCAAATAAAAGATGGTAGGGGAAGCAAAGTAACTTTTTTTCCCCCTCTTTCAACAATTACTTACGGAATGTCTCATCTACAAGGCTTTATGAAAATACTCGAATTATCTTCAAGACCCCTTAGGGCGGTTTTTAAAATTATTTTTCATCTCTTCTGCTGAATAATTACATTTTTTACATAAATTTCCTCGTCTAAATCTTTATAAAGAAACTTCTGAGATTAGAATAATCCATATCTTATAGCTTGCTAAGAATTTAAAAATTCATCTAATGAGGTAAGTGAAGTTATAATTCTCCCATTTATAACTTTCTTTAATTTACCTTATTTATCCATAATAACATTTCGGCCCCATCATCTGCTACAATACAATTCACAATAGCAAATTTAACATTATACATACCACATAACAATAATTCAACTTAAATATTATTAAATAAATTTCCTTATTATTATAATTTTCTCTGGTTACAAATTTGCTACATTATCAATTCTCCATATTTAGTCTACTTTGTAAAATCACAATAATGATTATTGTTGCCTACGGCTGTTAAAAAATTTCATTCGCATGTTTAAAACAAGGAGAAACTTTTAAAAAAATATTTTATTTTATTCATTCTATTAAGGTAATACTGATAATGTTGATGACTGAAGAATTACCTCTATGTTGAAAATTTCCATCCTCTATTTGTAATAAAGATAAAGTTTCTAGTAAGTTATGATATCTATGAAGTGTGTACTTAGTTAATTTGTATCAGTTATGAAATTGATTCCGTCTTCTATATTTTTAGTTATGTGTATATACTCTGTTATTTTCTTGCTTTTAGTGTAATTAACTATTTCTAATATTTGGTGATTTTTAAAATCAATATTCTTTAGGTTTTATGCTCTGCTGGGCCAGTCCTGCAGTGTTAATATTTTAACGTTTTTGGAATTTCCTTTGTTGCTCAATTCTGGTTTTTAATTTTCTGATGCTTCTCCAATATACCCTTCACAATTTTGACAATTAATCTTACATATTGTATTTTATTTATCATTTTTTTCACATAATTCAGGTAATTATCTAATTTATTTTTATTATATAACCCTAATTTTAGATTATTGTGGTCATACTTTATGAATGTGGTTTCAATTTTATTAGTCAATACTGGTACATAATTCATTCTAAAATATTTATAAATATTATTTTTATTGATTTTATGTTTGTTTTGTCTTGTGTATCTCCATTATCTGTTTTTCTATTATCTTCATTTCTCTAAATCAGTGTATAAAAAAACACAAAAATATAAATACAGTGGTAATTTAAATAATGTTGTGTATTTACGTACATAGCTAATGTAACTAACGAAGTGATTTGTTCACAGATGGGACTGGTGGATTCGACGATTATACGGAAAATGACCTACAAAATATATTTGAAGCCGCGCAAAAGTGAGTATTTGTGGTAAAGGTTTTTATTAAATATATAATTATTCCAATTAGCTAAGCTGTTCCCCTAAAATGAGAAAAAATAAATAAATTAGAAGGTCATAATAAGTATAATCAATTTGAATATGACGATCAGGTTCATTTTTTATAATTTTATCTGGAATCAAATTTGAATTTTGTATGTTGTGTAATGAGGGCAAAAAAGAGGAACGCTATCGGTAAAATAAATACAATTTTGACATTCTTTAGTTTATGGTCAAATTCACAAAATAGTTACATGAGTTATGTTTAATGTTCAATTTTCGTTGCCGGCTTTGTTTAGTTTTGGAGAGTATGTAATTAAAATTTTAATCAATTTTAGAATGAATAAATATCTATTTGAAGGGTAATTTTCGATTGTTATTTTACATAATATTCATAAATGTAATCATTAGTTAAAGTAATTGAATATTTTAAGACTCCTATGTTCAATGACTGATGTCCGCCATTAACCAATCACAATTTAGGCACCAAGTTAGATTGTCTTCTAAACACCTAAAAAAGGTTAATTTGTTTCATTTGAAAAATAATTTTATCTCTATTTATTACTTAAATTTAATTTACAGAAGCTAAAGATCGTATATATATATTAATTTATATTATTAGATTATATAAATATTTTCTTAAATATAAATCCAATAAATAATTTTTAATAAATCGTTTAAATGATAAATTTGAAAAAAAAGAATATATTTTTTAAAAAAATTAAAAAGAGGTAATATAAGAAGGAGAAAAGAGCAAGATAATATGAGAACAAATTATACTAAAATCTATCAATAACATATACTTAAATAAATATTTTTAAAACATATTATCACCTCTTGAAAGAAATAGATTTCTTGAAAGTATAATAACTTCTAGGAAACAATGAAAAAAAAAATTAAAAAAAAAAAAAGATTGTTATAAAATTGAAATCATATTCATGCTTGAGCTTTGTGGAAATGTAATAACTATATTATTTATTAAAGAGAGAATAGGTTATTTAAATAAATTAAAAATAAATCTTTTGTGATTAAATGTTAGAAAACATATAGATTCAAACCGATTATATAACGTTTTGTGGATTAAATTCGTTTATTTAATGCTCGTTACATGTATTGAGACAATTAATATTACCTAAATTCTGTTGAGTTGGAGGAAATATAAAAAAACAAAACAAACAAAAAACGTGTTTTTTGTACTTTTAGACTTGGCTGGATATGTATGGAAGAGAGAGACTTTACTCTCTTCATTATATAACCTCTTTAGTTTAAAATCTAAAAAGAACACGGGAATAGGTTTGTCCGTTGGCGTCTATCACGGCAGTCTGCATTTAACGTGTGCTGTCTATCATGACACAGTCTGCCTTGTTCATGTACCGTCTGTCATTGCACAGTCAGTATTGTACTGATACTGCAGTGTAAGACATGCATGTCGTGGCACAGTGTGCACAGCACATATGTTTTCTGACATAGCACAGTCTGTGCTATATATGTACTATCTGCTCTAGCACAGTCTATATTGGACATGTATTGTCTTTCGTGGCACAGTTTACATTGTAAATTTACGGTCTGTCGTGGGACAGAAACATAGACTACTAGTCGAAAATGCGTTTTTGCAACTTAAAGGGCTCTGAATTGAAAAGATCTAATCAAAACATCTGTCCTGGTTACTAAATCTTCCTTATAATTAGATTAGATTTCTTTAAATAAACATTTATAGATTACTTATCCCCGATGGTGGTAAGAATATAAAAATTTTTATTATTGAAAGAAACATTCAAACAGTAAAAGTTGCTTATAGCAAAACTGGTTGGTACCTGAAATTTCAATGAGGTATATTACATCTGAAATAGTTTATTGCATAATTAGAGTTCATAATTAGAATTAGTATGATTTATAATTATAGATAACCTATTTCGAAACCACTAGCAAAACAATAATATGAATAGATTATTTTCACTACCTTATATAAATGCTAGAACTAATATTAATTCAACGTTTTAATAATACAAATGAGTCCTACTGGAAATATGTTATGTGACAAGAACACCTAAACAAATTATTTTTCTAATAACTTAAAAGGCTCTGACATTATTCTTGGGGACTGTAAAAAGGGTCTTATAAATGGATTTTCTTTTTAATATAAGTTCTACTTTCCTTCTTTTCTCGTCCAATTTCATTACTTTAACATTTGGATTACTTATTAATTTTAAAGAGATGAAAAAACGTTTTAGTTATTTTTTTCATGTCGTATAGTTTTTATAAATTAAGGTCAGCCATAAATTAAAGACGGTAATTCTGAAATGGAGTTCTGAACATCATATCTAATTATTACCATCGGAATTTATTAAATAAAATTATAGTTTTAAGTGGAATATGATTTAATTATTCGGAGCGCACACTCATAAAGTACCCCAGTTTTAATTTCATATATAAATATTAAATACTAATAAAACTCACAATTAAAAGCATTTCCTTGCCTAGGATATTTTTTTACTTGAACTGTATATTCTCATTTCATTTACTTACTAGGTTTAAAACTGTCAACACGATTTGTCAGTATATGATACGCCCCTGTCTTAATTTTTGATTCTGTTGATTTATTTTGTTTCTAGAGCACTCTATCTTTTTTTTCTCGATGTTAGAGGATTTTTTTTTTTTTAATGTTTCAGAAGTAGGAAACATGTTTCCGCGAGGATTATTTGTAGCTTACGATTTAATGAATATTCTTATTACATCCATTTTAGACAATCCTCATCTGTTTTTTTTCAAAACACAGGTTACGAACATCATTCATATTCCCTAATCTCTCTATCCATAGATTAACGATATATTTTTAATCCTTCTCTGAAGATTGTATGACTTCAAACTTATTCCCCACTTCTAGTGTGAACTGATTTTTAATTATAGCGAGTATGTCGGTCGATATAAGATATGTCACAATCTCAGAAGAGGAGATCATAACACATAAAACAAGGCCATCCTTCTCGGTCGGACCCGCCCCACTAAGATCCCTAGGGAGGGGACTTTAGGATAGTCAAATATTTAAAAAGAGCCTGAAATTGAAAAACGGCGTTTACATTGCACCAAAGCATATTAGATTTTTTTTTTTAGTTTTATAGAGTCCGAAAACATGGGTTAATACCAATAAAAATAGTTTAAATTGCTCGTTATAAAACGAAATTATACGAAACGACATCATACCCTGGTGACCCTTGGCAGATTCTATTGAAATAACACTCTGTGTGTAGATTCTAAATAAAGGGACAGACACTTCATCTAACACGCCTCAGTTAACCTGAGAAAGCACCTCCAAAGTGCCTAACCAATCTATCTAATGTATAATGCAGGGGGATGTTTTTAGATAGTTAGTTTTCCACTTGATATATTAGTAGCATTTCTTTTAACAAAATAATTGTTACACCAAACCATTAATCATACTTAAAACAACCAAATTAAATCTGAATCAATAATGATCAGATTTTATACTAATTTTTATCCACGTTTTAAAATTCCAATATATTTATAATTATTAAAGAACATAATTGGTTGCAAGGATAATGAGATACACATTTTGCTGCCATATATGCGTGTCATTTTTTCCGAGCATCGAATTGCTTCATTGATGTTTGTATAAGAACATAAAATTAACATAAACAATGTTTTGTAATTTTTTTTTAAATTTGATTTGGAGCCAAAATAGGTTGCATAAAATATTAAAAAAAAGATCCTTTGGGCGCTGCATTGTAAATTTGAATCCTTAATGCACCACTGTCTTTAAAATGCAGAGAAACGTTATAATTGAGTTGGATCAAAATTTTAAGAATTTATTTTAATAAAATAAATGGAATTTAAGATCTATTTGTAATCAGCTGGTATATTCACATACAAACACGGAAGTTTGGAACATCTACAGACAGGAAAAACCTATTCTGTTATGTAGTCAAGAAATACTCATCTCAACAAACTAAAGTTGAAATTTGAGTTGTTCTTTCTTTTAAAACTTTTACAATGTTATATTAAATTTTTTGCAAGTACCGAGGAAGATCCAATTCAAGTCCTTAGGGAATTCAATTTTTTACTAATTTTGTTTGAATTATTAAAAAAGGCAAACTTCAGTTTCAAGACCGTCAGGTTTAGAAAAAAAATTATTTTATATATATTTTTTTTTTACAATTTTCCACTCAAAAGTTTGTGACTTTTCATTTACCATTTCTCCTTCTTTAATAAAATATATATAGCTTGCTACATTTCCAGATTTTAATCAACACTCCACAGATTTGTTATTATTGATAATATTTCAATTATTTATCGTGATAATGTAAATCTGATCCAATCGAAACTTTCATTATAATTTTTATTTCCGTTGGAAAGATCATTAATTTGATTTTCAAATTCATATGCATAATTTGGCGCTCGGTCGTAAAACATGGTATCTGACATTTTTTGTAGATTGAAGATTTGGCATCGTTGACTTTTTAAGTCTGATTTCACAAATTGTTGAAAAAATATTTAGGAAATTTATTTTTAAACATAATAAAAATCATATGTTATGTTTAAGGTAAAACATTTTAACATTTTACAATTCAGTTCATTTTGTCGGTTACCATATTTTATGACTGCCTCATATCTTGAAAAGTAATTTTTTATTTTTGACGTGACAACGTCTTATAAATCATTTTGCGGGATGCCATGTTAGAAAAAGTGTCCCGTAACGGAAATTGACTTCGTTTAACATATGGATATTATATCATATGTATAAAAATTAATTAATGTATAACCAAGCAAAAATAAATATCTGAATTCAATATGTGAACTGGTTTATTATTTCAAATATATAACATTGGATTGATTTTAATTTATATTTATGTAATATTAGCATAGAGTATACGTTGTCACGGAAACATGTCGCCTCGGCGCTTCGCGCCGAGGCCTACACGGGCACGGTTTTTTTATTCTTAGGTCGATTTCAAAAGTCCATTTTTTTTAACACATGTATATTACACATACATATCATATGTTATAAATTAAAAAGTAAAATGTTTTATCAACTCATTTATACATACATTCATTCGTTCCTAAAAACGCTTTAAAGTAAGTAGACACTTAACGTGTCTCTTATCCAAAAACGTAACATAATTGAATTTTCACAGGAAAATAATAAAAATGAATTAGCCTGCTTAGCTAAGAAAAACTTTCTGGAAACGTATTAATTACGGTCTCGTAACTCTAAATAGTGCTTGCTTCAAATTGAACAATAATTTTTGCGTTAATTGACCAATATGCAATATGCACAGGAAGGTGAAGAAATATACTTATTTTTTCTTTTCTAGTTATTTCTCATTTAAAATGAATAAGTTTTTTCTAATGTGACTGCTATGATGGAAACCCAGAGGGTACTGTATTCTAGCTTAACATAAGAAATAAGTTTCTCTTTACATTCGTTCCTGTTACTAAGGTTTCTTTTATATTGCGTGGTTGAATTTCTATTGAAATTTTATTGTGCCAGAAACATTCTTGAGAATTATAAATTCCAATCACGGGATGTTATGTTCGAGAATTTCTTAAAAAAAAAAATGTTTTACTCTTATCTTTATACATCTTTTTGAACAAATTATAACAAAAAAATGTTATTTTATTGAAACAAAAAAAGATAGCTTAGTGATTAAAAAAAAACAGAACACTCGACTCCTTAGCATTTTAAAGATTCAAAACAGATTATTTTTATATTAAGCTGATTTGAGAATTATTCTGAAAGCTCTTGAAATTACTTTGTATTCATGAAGTACATAACAGCTCAAATCAAGTAACTTAATACTGATATATACTGAAGACTACATGATATGTTCCGACGAAATGTTTCGATGTTTCCTTAATAGCTTGGGATATTGTTTTATTGAAGGAAAGGACTTAAAAGCGAAGTAGCAATTTATTGTGTTATTCAGGGTATGCATTCAAAAAGCAAGGAATTTGAGGGATGCTATCCACGTGTGGTTTCATTAGAGATGCTAAAACCTCAATTTACCTACCAACAGAAATAATATTTCATACATAAATCAGATTTTTTTCAGAAGGGCAACAAATAATAACTGGTACCTCAAATAAGATATATTTTTTGTTCATACTACTATATACTATCCAAAATTATTCTAGCAAAGTCATAGATACCTGTTCTGGATTTTTAAGATAAGCCCTTTCAATTCGAATTCATATAAAAAGAAAGACTTTGGAACAGATATCTTCTTACAGCGTTCAGAAAACAGCATTAAGCTGGATGTTATTTTAGGACTAAGAACATAGAATCGTAAGGCACTAAGTCTTTCAATTAACCTCAAAATGAAAACCATAAAAATATTCCCTCTCCGCCAGAGTTTTCTCCCAGATACCAAAAATATTTTCAATTCGTCCTGTACTGGCAAATGGATTGCAAGGATCAATATTGGCACCCTTATTATTCATTATATCGTTGCCTTAGTTATACAGAAACGAATTTTCCAAAGCCTTCTAAATGTATAAGTTTCTCCGTAAGTATAAAATATAATTAACTCCAAAAAAAGATTGACTAGCTGTGATTCTCAAAATATCACTGTCTATCAGAAGTCTCAAAGATTAACATTGGATATTAAAATTTCTCTATTTTGAAACATTATAGAAAATGTCCACATTTTTGAAGAAGTTTATTTTGAAATAAATTGTCAGTTTTCTTATAAATTACAAGTAATTATAGTTTTAAATTTTACCTTTTATTTTAATCAACTGACAGAGAAGAATTTCAAATTTTAGAAATCACTGACATTTTGAGTTATTAAAACCGCCTTTCATTATTACAATTTGTTTATTTAAGTCGTTTAAAAAGAGATTATATATGGCGTGATTACAATTTAATTGACTTTTATAATTAAATGAAGTTACAAAAACATTTTATATTGAAGAGTATTGGCAATGAACTTAAAATTTAATAAAATAGTAATTAAAATTTATGTTACCAAAACTTGAAAATAATTAACTCTAATATTAATTTTTAGTAAATACAATTGATATCACACTTTTAGATGTTTGTAATTCAATCAACTCAACTTTAGCATTTGGCTGGCCAGCTAGTAATTCTGTAAAAATTTGTTTGCCTTCTTTATATTATAATTCTTTATAATATATTCTTTATATTATTGACAAATATTTATTGCAGAATCTATTACTTTTTTTTAATATTTAAAAATGTCATATTTTATTCTATTTAATGTTTACTTCCAGTTCATTATTTTTTAAATTTTTTTAAACTTAATTTTACTATTCTTCATCATATTATTAAATAAAATATAATTATTTAACAAATATAAAATTAAAAAACAAAATGAAGATGGATTGGTACTTGAATACTTATCAAAGATATGTCAATTTACTATACTACTCCTAGGTCAATTTATTCTTGAAATAAAATTGGCATTTACAACCAAAGTCAATTGCATTACAGGGGTTATAAATGACACAATGATGGATTGACGGAGGCAAACAGATACGCCGGTAAATCACTTGTTAGGGATAAAAAATAAAAACACCAAATTGGACTGGTGATGGTTTATGGCTTCGGAATTCAATCTTTTCATTTATGGGAACGTTCTCCTCAGCCGCCCACTGAGCCATGTCAAAATGTCTTCTAATAATCTATTTTCGGGCTCATCAGTTTATTTGAAAAAATGTTGAGCCGGAGCCATATTAAAAATTGACGTTTCTTGTCATTTCAAAAGAATAATTTGTTTTATTTTTTTTTAAATATTATTAAGAAGTGTACGCTGATTCAGTTACAATATCAACACTGAAAAGTTCTAAACATTTTTGTCCTATATATATTCGGAATTAAATATTATGATATAAAGGAAGACCAAGGAAATCGCAGCAGTTAGTTCTAAGAAAAGCAGAAGAAGTTTATGGCCTTATTTTTTATTCCATCGCTACAAAAGACTGAACTGAAGCTCAATATTCTACAATAAGTTGGTGGGATATACCTGTGATCAATTGACAATAATGTAATGTTTTATTGCGCAATTTTCTACTGTGAATTTCAGGAGATGGATAGAGACCTATTTTGTTGCTCAATCAGCTGAGTAGTGGAATCGATACCTATTTATCATGCATTAACGTTTTGGAGAGGTGTAGGAGACATTTCGGTCCTTTTTCACACATTTTCCAATAAATTCAGTAATTGCATCAAACTAGGATCAGCTGCTAATACTGCACCACATATTTATTAATATTAATTATTTGCTTTAGTAGATTATATTACTATAATTATTATATCACATATTAATTAATTTATAATGATAGTACAAGAGCCGAGAAGAAAAAAAAAGGCAGTTATCTCACACCAATTTCTGATTACTATAATGAAAACTATGTATAATTACCATTTTTTTTTCATAGAAAATATAGTCCCAGAATATGTGGAGCCATCGGTGGCGCCTTGCTATATCTGCAGATAGGTTTGCATCAATCGAAGTGTATACATTTCATTACATTGCCTGGAGCTGGATATACATACGGTGGCAGTTCCTGTAATAAAACAATGAATGTGGGAGTACTACAGAGTGGGCTCTTTTCTCACTGTATCAATATGAACAATTGAATGAATCAACGCTTTGGAAAATTTGATAGCTTTTACTGATGATACAGTTGTTTCTCTTCACAATGCGCTCTCATCAAATTGTTTATAGATAACATAGTAGGGTTAGAGAAAATGTTAAAAAAGGAATATTCATACAAAAATTAGGAATATAACATTAAACATATTTAGTTGTTTCGTAGAACGATACTTAATTTTTCTTTCTTCGTAAAAGTTCGTCTTGCCCCACAGCATCCTTTAACAATACCCCGCTTATTCCTGTCAAACGAATCAGTTACTTAGGACTAAATCTGAAAAAAACGTCTGACATAGAATCCTCATACAAGACTGAAAAGACAGGAAACTGCTCGTCGATTCCGACTATTACATCATTTACTAGATAAATGGTCTAAACTTCCAATCCATTACAAAATACTGAACTAAATGACTGGTATAAGGTCTAGCTGGACATACGGAGTTGAGCTATGGAGTGGTTTAGTTTCCACTAAACCATCGAATTCCTCCCGAATCCAATCCTTACAGTCCAAAATCCTTAATGCTGCTTACTTTGTCACAAATGAATTCATCCATCAGGACCTCAATGTCCCTCCCATATGTTGCCGATTGGGCCAGAACCAAATACCAATTTTTCCATGATAAACTTCTTAACTACTCAAACCAACTCGTTTCTACCTTGGCTTCTCCTTCATTACTGAATAATCCTCCTAGGTCTCTGAAAAGATGATGGCCTCGAGATCTTCTCCTCTAAAAATGTTTTTGGAGTTCTTGTAGTATGAGTAGATTCTCCACATGTTTGTATCATGTCATTATATCGCTTACAGCATATTTACTTGATGTATATATATTTATACAGTTGTAAATAGCAATAAATAAATTATTACAACAAAATTTTCTTAAGCTCTATTAAAATTAAATTAAAAAAATAAAAATTTAGTCTATTAAATTCTAATTATTATTAACGTAAATTTTATTAATGAACACACTTTAAATTCTACTTTGTAATTTTTTTATGGAGTTTTAAAACTAAAAAAAAATGTAAGAAATACAAAACATTAGTTGTTGTTGTTGTTGATTGTTGCTTAAAGGCGTAAAACCCTCTGGTCATCAACGCCTATGGGATGATAAAAGTAAAAAAAATAAAATAAAATAATAAAATAAATAAAAAATAGAAAAATAAGAAAAAATTGAAAAATAATTTTAAAAAAAAAAAAATAAATAAAAAACATAAAAATCGAAGAGGAGTTATAATTTATAAAGAAGGCGATGTGCTTTTAAAAATTCAAATACTCGTGTAATTTTAGCTTCCTCATCTGCGAGAGTTTCGGATAAATTTGGGGTCAGTCCTATCCTGTTTATTATTGGCAAATAGGGAGTACACTCTTCGAAAATATGTCTAATCTAAAAACATTAGTTTATTTCTTGACAAAACATGATACCGAGTCATTCCAAGTCAATTCAACATACTTTTGACCTTAGATCTCATATTTCCTTAAAATTTAGCACAGTTGTTATATTGGCAAAGACTTCGGAAAATGTCAAATTTTACTGTTATTTTTTTTTAATTAAACAGCTGTGAATTGTCGTGAAGGGGCTAAAACAGAGAACGATATTAATTATTAAAACGCTGATAATAATAAAGTTGTCATTAAAATAAATATATCCCAGACAAATAATGATTGATACAGACTAATGATTCCAAAGTTCTTTAAATCAGGAAATTTCTGTTTCTTCAAGTTCTGAAGGTAGAATGAGAGAGCTTGTGCCAGCTTGCTAAGATCCCACGAATGTCAAATTCAAACCCTCGTATAACTTTTTGAATGGACCGCAGAAAATATTATTAAGCTTTGCTTATTGAGTTTAAGGAAACTATTTTGATACTACATTGTCTATTAAAGGATTGCACCAATATATTCATTACCAAAAGTTTATCAAAAATACTCCTGAAAAACTTTTCAATGGAATCAGAAGCTTGTGAAAATTAAGCGCCCAAACCAGCTGATTTAGCACTTAGCTTATTAACTGAATAATTATAACATCTGGGTTATATTTCTTTTCATGCAATCTTCAATATTAGGTATGTTTTAATTGATATGAATGAAGAGTTGAATTTATGAGAGTGAAGCGTTAGTTTTTTTTTTCATTTATTTATTTATTTTAATTCTTATTGTGATCATTCATCACTATTACCTATTGTTCACAACTGTGGCAGATTGTTATATCTATCAATAAATAAAAAGTAATATGAATATAAAAAAATGGATATTTATATCCGTTTAGCCGGATTAGCCATAGAACACAGTTTAGGAGTTTTTGAAGATGTCTGTTATATATATTTGTGTCCTCTGCTATATTTGGGTTCTTCCAATATTCTTGGGTTCTTTTTTTTAGAAGTTCTGAAATTCGGCATGCAGGCGTTTTATAGAAAGTAAAGTTTCATAAAAGTGGGATGAATCTAAATCAAAATTTAATCCTCTTCAAATGCACACCAATTTTTAATCTCCAATATATATCTCCAATGATATGAACAGATATATTAGACCTAATTAAGAAGCAAAATTCGTCACATAATTGATAAAATAATTCGTTATTCGAAATTTATATTAATTATAATAATGATAAAAATAAGGCAGTAAATCAAATTGAATAAAAGAATGTGTAGAATATATATAAAAAAAGATTATATAATTTTTTAATTGTTAATAAAAGTAGAAAGAAAAAAGTTGGAAACATAATCACATTATCATATATATGTATCATCTTTTAACAATAAATTATTCAAAGGATGTATTTAATTCTCAATATAACTTTTCTCAGCAAGGATTGAATAGAAAAAAAAGTGGTGCACCGCAAGGAAACGAGGATTAAATAAATGGTGTACAACGAGGAAAGGAGTATTGAATGAATAAATTAATGGTGTACTGAAATGAAGCGAGGATTGAATAAATAAATATTTGGTGTTCCGAAAGGAAATGAAGATTGAATAAAAAAATAAATGAAGTAACGCAAGGTAGTGAGGGTTGCAATTTTGTATATGAATTTCATTTCAAACTAGTGATAAATAAAAAAAGTAAGGATTCCTTAAAATATGTATTTGCAGCGGTGCAGAGTTCTATATAGTAAACCTAGTCTTAAAAAAAAAGTGATATAAACGTGATAGGATCATTGCATAAATATAAGAGTTTCTATCATTGCTATATAACAAAATAACAATAGGCCCAAGAGTACAAGGAATAAACACAATTATAATTTTAACAGCCATGGCAGGAGCAACGTTACGCTAACTTGTACAATGCTTGTCAAAGTAACACATCTCAAAATCCTGATTGATTAAATTGCTCTCCCTACAAAATTAGAGAAATCAACATCTTGGAAGAACGTTACGAAGTTTTTACCAGCTCGATTCGCGCGTTCTATTTTGCTTCCTGGAGCACTCTCACTTAGCAGAGTGGCTAAATAGAGTTTTGAGCTGATTGGGATTAAGTTTGCTCAAGTTGGACCCTAATACAGCTTCCATGTGATGTGGTGGCTCTATAGGATCCTTCGCAAACACTGCCGCGTCACCCGACTCGAGTCGAGGCTAATCAACAAGCTCGGGTTCCATAATGGCTTTCCATTAAGTTCCCAAAATCCTGCCAACGGTGCCTCCTAAATACTTCTTTACAAATCCATCATGCGTCTCTACATCCGGATTATATTCGGCTCTATCAAATGGAGATTTGCGAGTGACGTAATTTTAAGCAAAGATAAATTAACTTGGAATATATTTCAAGATAGCGTCTTTTGGCTTCTATTAACGTATCTTATGTATCCAAAATGTGGGTGATTATCAGAAGAAGGGCAACATTATTAGATCAAGTAGATATCTTGAAGACTGCCTGTCCCAAAATCCTAGTTTTTTAAAAAGAATTTTCTACATTTAAGCTGAACAGAAAAAAAAATTAATAAACAAATTTGATAATTTTTTCATTTTGCAGGCTGATGATTATATTTATTTTTGTGGGCAATTTAGAGAGTACAGAGTAGAATGGGACTGTGTGCATTAAAATAATCCCTTACTGGTAGAAATTATAATAGTCTAGAGACTGCTGTGCCTTATTTTCCTCTTCTTAAATGTAAGTAGATTTTTGTGCCCTTAACATATTTAGTTTTTTAAACACGATTAATTTGTCGTTAACAAAGGTCCTTTATTTATTCTAATGGTCCCTTTGAATGAATATGTAGTCCAGAAAGAAGGTTGAAGCGACGATACTTAAAATAGCTATGTTGAGTATTCATGACTAACTCCAGACAAGCAGCAACCTCCGATCTGATGATCAATTTACAAGATCTTCTTACTAGGAAATTGGCATTAAACTACCCCTTAGTTTTGAAATATGGTCCAAATGGAGCGAAATATCAGCGGAAATAAAGGGAGCATGGCTTTTACGAGAGCCCCGGATCCAGGTAAAATTGAGCTCTATGGACACATACAAAAGTCATCCGGGTGGACTAAAGGTGCATATATGCATACATGAGTTTGTTAATCAATATGCAGTCACTTTCTGCAAAGTTAATACCGGAGCACTCGTTAGTAATTTGCCTTCCTTAGGTAGCGGCCGGCACTGTTTACATCGGGACCTGCTCGTGCTGTACTGCAGGTGTCCCGAGTGTATTTTACGACTATGATAATAAAAATTATTAGTGTGGAAAAGGGGGGCTGAAAATTGTGATACTTTTCTGGCGATAACAACATGCATGTATATATTTTCCTTAAACTTCAAAAGTATTAATCCCTGGAGGGGCAGATGATGTTGGTGTGTTAGTCTAAATTATTTATCTATAATAATATAAAAAAAGAGCATTGGGGTCTCATATATTCTATTGGCTTATCTGAATGACGTCTTTTAGCCGCTTCCCTCGTCTAGGTGTGCTGTGGGCGCAATGGTGAAGACCATGAATAATCGCCTGGTGTCTGAAAAGACGTCCTTTTCTCTCGGTGGCTGGCTAGCGTGTCCTGGACTCTGATGGAAGTGGCAGGCCAGGTCCTAGCTTGCATGGTGCAGAGGCTGGGGCGGCATTGCAGTCGCGGCGTCTTCGGGGCCTTCCGGTGTCCGCGGCAAGGGGGGGGGCATCAGAAAATGAGATCCCCGACCCCGACTTTTATATAAATTTAAAAAAAATGGTAAAATAGGATTACTTAAATCAGACAGGCACCATTAGGGTCCATAACAATCTCCAGAAATTTCTGAAACGGAAATCATCAAAAAAGGCATTTTCTGTCGAAATGTGAGCATCGTGTGAGTACAAAACAGTAGACCGATAATTATTTTGAAATTTTTCACACAAAATTAAAATTTTAATTTCTGTTTTATATATAAAATTAAGTGTTTTAATTGATTGTAAAATTTAATGTTTATAATAAATAATTTTAATACTAAAAAATAACACTCATTAATTATTTAACCTCCTACTAAAGAATTACTATATTACTGTTTGGTCCTTGATTAGTCACTGAATGTAATCCAGCTCCAGTGATGGTCAGCACTAACCGTGCTCTGTCCCCTAAAACCGTTTCGGCCGGGAGTATTCAGAGCTCAAAAGGTTAGGGCACCGACCTCCCCCGTAGTCTTCACTGTCTGGTTGAAATGGTATTTTGCACCATTAGGACCATTCCTCAAACCTCAGCACCAGCTTTACAGCGATTTATTAATTTATTGATTGTGAAGGTGTTAATTGATCGTCATATTGTGTTGTGGCGTTAGTTGCTCCCAGTTCGTTCCTCCTTGTCTTCCGGGAGTCCGGAGAATGTTATGAATAATTTTTACTCTTTGGGGTAAACTTAAACATGTTTTTGTGTATTTCGACTCCTCGCAATGTACCGGGTTATGTCATATAACAGAGTATGTTGATACATATTGTTATATGACAACTTTCTATCAGACCGACTTAATTTACTAAATTTTAGCTCAAGAAAAACTTGTGTGTGTGTGTGTTACGGAACGTTAATAAGTGCTTTCATCGTGTTATTGAGAATAAGAAATAATACTAGAATTATCACATTGTTAAAAAAAAAAATCATCAATTTATAAGGTAAATTAGCGAAGAAATTTTATTTTGTTTCCAGTACCTTTATCATTATTCTTTTTTATGATTAGTTCTGAGCTGTACTTTTCATCTTATTTTTATCTAAAATATGTTTTATAGAGATTGTCCTTGACTTATTTTTGTAAAATTCTAACATGAGTACCTTTACTATTGTTTATTTTGAATAATTATCCATTTTATTTTGTTAACAATAATAAAAATGTGTAAATATGAACTATGGATAATTAAATAATTTGATAATTAAATGAAGGAAAAAATAGAGAAATAGAGACAGACGAGCGTTTCCAATCTCTCCTGATATTAACATCATTATGAATTACATACATAGAATATTATGCCTTATTCAATTAACTAATAGTTTTTTGGAGAAGTTGTAGCTGATTTCATTTTTTTAAATTGTTGTAACACACCGCCTTATCTGACTTTCTTTACCATATCCCTTTTCCTAGCCATAAAGATGCGGTTATCTAAACCCTATTCGAACCATGATGGGGAGTTATGTGTTTATTTTGAGGGACCATCACAGAAATAAAAGTTGCCCCCTAGGCCACTTCGAATCACTGGTATTCGAATCACCACCTTTTCTGATTTGTTCTGTTTACACCAGGCCTTTGGAAGCTAGGTTCCAAGAACGGATACTTAAGGTAGCGGTTCCCAAAGTGGGTGCCCCAATATGCGAATTTCTTAAAATATTAAGTATACAGTGCATTACAGCATTTACTTTGGACTATTTTTTATATATTTCTTCATATTCAACTTCTCTACGGATGATTTTCCGGCATTTTTATTTTATTTTGCATCGACAACAGAGGCGCCCAATTTATTTATCAAATCAAGGGTGCCGCGAATTTTTTTATTAACCCAGGAAGTGGGCCGCAGTAGAAAAAAGTTTAGGAACCACTGACTTAAAGTTATCAAACAGCTACAATTAAAATATAAGGGTCGGTGGGCTTCGATCTGCGAAAATAAATTCTGACCAATGCTCTTATTGATACTAACAAAACACATTTTTCCTTCTAAACATAATGATAAACTAAATTTTTGAACAAAAAATAGACCTTAAATAAAAAAAAAAAAATTAACACCAATGTGAGATTTAATATGCGGTTGGGAATATGGAAGGTGATGGGTATAATCAACCTTATATTATTGTAATTAAAAATTAATAACATATAGCAAATATATAAAGTAGTTCGCTGAAATTAATTTGGTCCAATTTAACATATTAAATATTGTATGGAATATTTTTCAACTTATTCAAAATGAGCTGTCTGATTTTATTCTGAAATATATGAGATAGGAAATACACAAATAGGGTGAGGACACGCACGGAATGGTATGCCCACAGAACAGATACTGTACCGAGGTGTGGGACGGGTTGGATTGTGAAGCAGGGCATTTGTATTCCGCCCGGGGGGCACCCTCGTCATGTCCATTCCCTGGTCCCCTGTCCACAAAACTCTTTAAAGGAATGCTCATCGTTTTATAAGAGAATGCATGTTCGCTCTGTACAAGATAGGATTGTATTTGGGAAATCCAATCTAGAAATAAGATAGCTCGTTTCGTTTTATCCTTAGAATTGAGAAGTTCTAACTTTTACAAGTTGAATTTAGTGTTTTTATAGAATCATTAGATACGCATAAGTTACAGGGAAATCGTTTTAAATCTGAAATATAGTTTGACAAATACCCTATCTTTTACATTTTAAAAAATAATACAATACAAAAATCAAGTTTAATCAAAGGTTTTGGAGTTATTATACAAAAAAATATCCAATTTACCATTTTTAGGATATTAATGACAATGATATCATTAATTTCAGTCAATTTAAGATATTATGATCTAAAGATAGTTGTTGAAACTCATAAGTTGTTTTATAAAAATTGTTTTAAAATTGTGATCTTGAAGTTCATTTCTAATAATTATTATTAATGGGGAAGAGGATCTTTATTCTTGGTGTTCTCGAAACTACTTTTATTAATCTATGGAATTTTTTCTAAAATTTTTGTTGTTTTTCAATTGAATTCAACGTCCTCTTACAAAAGTGTGAAGGTTGGAGATTAGTTGGGAGAGTTATACACGAAATAAAGGTGGACCTTATAGACCCGATTCGAGCCTTATATTGGAACTGAAAATCGTCATCATAAACTGTTTCTAATCTATATTATGTGGTGATAATATAGCTTAGAAAGAGTTTATGATGATGATTTTCAGTTCCAATATAAGGCTCGAATCGGGTCTATAAGGTCCACCTTTATTTCGTTTATAACTCTCCCAACCAATCTCGAACCTACACACTTTTGTAAGACTTAGATTGAGACTTAAAGAGTTCCCACATATAGACCATGTGGTCTTAAGAACTAGTGCTTCGTATCACACTTTGGTTCCATAATTTCTGTTTATTTTTGTCAATTTTCAGTAGCAGCATCTTTTATTTTTAAATCTATTCTTATTATAGTTAATTTAGTGATACTTTCGATCAATAATTTGTTATTCAATGTTCTCTTTGCAACTTATTATAAAATTTGTTTATTCTCTGCTCTCCTAACTATTTTACAAAAAAACAAAAAAAACAATGTGTACGTATATCTAGTTCGCTCCCTTATTGCCATAAGATTGAATGGAGTGGTTAAAATTGGTATGCGTTCGAAATAAACTATATACCGTTATACATGCTTATACTGTTGCACCTTCAGTCGTACACACCAGTACACCTTCAGTCTGGGTAATTTTTTTGTCTATTAACATCAGCATTCTCTTCCCAACTTGAGTTAAAAACATTTTTTTTTTCGTAATTTAATTTCACTATTATAATTTTTTTTTCAAAGGACTTCGCAATCTTATTACTCGGTAGTTACATTTTAAAAATAAATCACTAGCATACGTGATAGGAATCTGTTTTATTTTTATTAGTTGTTATCCTTTACAATTTTACTTTCCTATTTTCTTTAAGAACTCAGTTCCTATTCAATGTTGTCATTTCATTCCTATTAATAGAGCACTAAGTAATGCATTTTAACAGCTATTTCTTAATTAGGTATATTGTTTTGGAAAGTTTTCATTTCCCCATAAATTTAATGCTTGAGATCATTAATTTAACAATTGTCTTTTTTTTTTTTAGCTTTTAATAAAAAACTATTAAAGGTTGTAAGTTATTATTGATTCTAACTATTAGATTCCAAAGGATTGAAAATTAAAAAAAAATCAAAATTTAACTAATAATAAAAAAGGGATTTCAAACTTCTAACATGGGTTTCCGACTCTAAGTAAGGTACTCGGAAATAATTAATCATCTTATTGTTAACAAATTAAATCAACCTTACATATTAATGAAAAAATGATAAAAATCATGAATATGTTTATTTAAATTATATTGTTATTGAAATTTGAACTTAAGATCCAACTTTCATCTATGCATTTTCTATGAAATAAAATTAATTTTATGATCCATTATTATTTTAAAAATTCAGAGAAAAACTTTAATAGATATATACCGTATGATGTTCAAATTTAATGTTTAACATTTTTTTAATTATTTAGAAATTTAAATAAATATAAGAATCAGTAAATTGGAATTATACATTTAGGGTTTTATCAGAGACCGGAAGTTACGAAGCTAGGGGGAAGAAATGTCAGAAGTCGATGTTCGGTTATGATCTAGGAAAGAGGTAGGTTATCATTCCTTATCTGTGTAAGTGTGTAGGCCCTGTGAATGTGTAGGTCCTTGTGTATTAGTTGTTGTGTTTAGTCTTCCTTATGTAGTCTCTATCCTAAAATGCACTTTTCTTATCACTGTATAGTCCATCTTAAATTTAAAATTGATAAGGAATAATTAATATTAAATTTCTTGTCAATTCAATTTTTTTAAATTCAAATTCCATGATTTAAATTGATTTAAAAGTCAGTGTTCTTGGATAATGTGTCATTTGTTCCATTAGCCAATTTTTCCTAATTTGTGTGTCATATTACTCCTTCTTCCTAATAATCGACATTAACCTGGGCATATTAATGTTTTGTTAGTATATTAAATTTAAAAAACCGGTTAAGAAACCATTGGAAAATATTTACTTGGAATCTTTCCCAACCTGCTGTTAAACAAATCTATTACAGTATTGGAAATACATTCATAATTTCTGATAAGCCTATACTTCTGCATGTTCCATTTTGAAAAGTCTTTCTAACAATAAAAAACATGAATATTTTTAGCACTTAAATAATTAAATAAATATGTTTATAGTTCAAAGAAAATATAGGTGTTGATGGCCTGTAAAGTATCTCTCACAACTAGAGACGCCTTCCGTTTTTGTGGATATACTACTCCAGATAATGCCATGTGATGCTGGCAGTTTCTTTGCAGCTAGAAGGCGGAAAAAGTACTAATTGTGTATAGGATCATCTTTATTTGTTAAAAGTAATTAATTTCTTTATAACCAGTTTATTTATACAGGCAAAATAAATAACCTATACATTACAATTCATATCTTTCGTCTTAGGTTAGTGTCTCTTTAAAAAAAAAAATAATTGGCTGTTATAACTTGAATGTTGAATGCTTTTTGAGTTATTAAAGACGAATTGACCTTTTAAAAAGTAAAAAATAATACATATTAAAAATCAAAAACTCACTGTAGGAACTGTCTGTAGGAAATAACAACTTTGAAACCTGGTTTTACTTGTTCAAGAAGTTAATTTATAGCCGAAATTTAGCATTAACAAAAGTTTGAAAGATTTAGACAGAACCCTCCCATTATTCTGTTACCAAAAGAACTTAGAGGGATGTTACCATCGGTCCAAACACATATTTAAGCAAGAGAATGGAGGAACTAAATCAAAGTTATTCCGTAATGTATAGTTTTACCTAATTCCTTGGTTTATCAAGTGTGGTATATGATATCGAAGTGGAAGGCCACTGACTCTATTTTTTATTATCTTAAAAAAACAATTTTTCAAACAATATAGTTATGCATAAATTATAAAAATTCACATATACACAAATTGGAAATCGATTTTAATTTAGTTTTCTATTGTACAATACTCTCGCACTCAAACGGTGACCATGAGCACAAAAAAGGAAAAAATGAGAAATGGAAACTTTCTTGTCTTCCACAAACAGCCATAATTTAGTGAGCATAGATGATTGAGGCACAAAACACGTTGCCCTTAACTTCATACAAACTCATTTTGTGCTAATTTATCTTAGCTGTTTTCATTTTGCCTTTATTCGTGTTTTATATGTCACGTCTCACTTAGTGTGTTTGCATAATTTTAATGTTTAATAAAAAAAAAAAAAATGACATTTTCGTCAGATAAAAATGTGTATATAATATTTGTTTGCTATAAAGTGATCATTCAATTAAAACATTAAAATCTGCTGTAAAGCCCCTTTGTATGTTGATTAAGGGACAGACTATCCCCTCTTAAATTTTTGAAATTTATGGTGTCTGTGAAAAGTTTGAATACAAAAAGTTTATTATTTTTTTACTTTAAGGGAACAGATTTAGTCTTAACTTATTGTTTGTAGATATATTTTGAATATATTTAGTTCTAATATACATAAATAATTTATGAATTTATTTGTTACAAAAAGTAGCTCTGGTTTGACCACTAAATGGACACTGAAATGAAATAATAAATTGTTTGTTATAAAATATTACTTTATGTTCTATTGCAAGTGTCATAAAAAAATAAGAGGAATGTAAAATAATCAACGATTCAGAGTCCTACTCCATTTTCAGGACATTTTTCAGTAATACATCAATATTATTATCAACTAGAAGAAAATATTTTGAAAAAATCACATTACTGGAGAAAATTTAAGGTTTTTCACCTCTTTTTTTTTTTTTTTTGGAAACGTAAAAACAAATTGAACGGAAAACTATTTTTCTACAGGTTTTCATCCATTATATGAATACTTTGTATTTCAGTTTTAAAAACACCAACTTATACTAAATTAAACCAGTGAGAATTCTCCACATTTTTGTGCTCTATAATTGTTTTTGTTCTTGACTTAACGGGGTCCAGTTAAATACCAGAAAGGTATTTCTACGGAATATTTAAGAAAATTGCAGGAAATATTTTTTTTAATGATCAAAAGTGAAATGCGTTAAATATATTTCATTATAAATAAATATATTAGATTAATTGATATGAAAATAAGTAAAGTTTTTGTAGTTATATATATGTCAAATATAGAAATAAAAATGAAATAAAATATTGAATTGAAAATAAAGATTTAAATAACCTTCGGGCAGAAATAGAAAATAAACAAAACCTCATTTAAAAATAATATTGATGAAAACGGCAATATTACAAAGTTAATTAATTTTTAAGATGCATTGAGAACAATAATTACAAGTTTTTAACAGTAAAAGAGTGGAGCATAAAACAATCGCATTTTTTAAGAAAACACAAGTATGAAAAATTGTATTCCGTTTCAAAGATGCACCGATAGCATATTTTTAAATTAATGATGATAATGGAACATGAAATCTTTTTCCACAGAAAAAGAAAACAGATCTAAGAAGAATACAATTAATTACCTTCTGATATCCTTGAAAAGAATTTTAAAGATAATTCAGTTAATGATTATACTGTCCATGATCTACCATGAAATTAGGTTAATGACGATCGTGATGCCATTTAAGGTCATCTATTATAATAATAGTTATTATTAATATTATGACTAATTTTTATGACAAGTTTGTTATTTAGGAGCGTTTAACCAGAACTAACGGTCCCACAAACCACTGTGTATTTTATGAATACATAAGTACTTGAATCAATTCAACAAACAATTTGTTTTTTGTTTTTTTTATCTATCGTCTTGAATAATTAATTTTTTCTGACCTTACCATACTGAATATTTCAGAAAAATTCGTAGCAGCTCATTGTTTGATTGCCGTCAAGCGTTGTTTAACAACAGGCTCAGTACGTTGAAAGTGATCATAGTTCAGTCCAAATTGCTTGCAATTTTGGATTTTTTTTTTCTCGAAAATACGACAGTAAAAATATTATGACTCCTTGAAGGCCGTATTACTAATCTGAAAGTTGTTTCAAAATGACCACCGTATTTTTTTTTTTTTTTTTTTGCGTTTATTGCCAATAACTACCAAACTATTAAAAATAGCAGAAATATCATTTTGAACTACTTAATAGTCCATTTAATGAGCTTTAGTTTAAGCCTTATTAGAGGTTTTTGTGTTCAATAATTCCTGTTACTAATTCTTTAACAGTAAAAACAAAAAAAAGTGAAAAAATTATTTTGTGAATTATTCAAACAAATTTCATAAAAACTATTATTTACAGAAAAATAATAATTAAAAACTACTTTATGATGTATTTAATTAGCTCCACATTCAGCCTTAGAACTCTTTACGTTCAGAATTTTACCAATTTTTTTTTTAAACTACGGTAAATCAACGTTATGTGAATTTGTTTTTTGCAATTATCTTGGAAACTGCTTACGGAGATGAACGGTATAAATTATATATTTATGGTGTATTTAACGATCTTCAAATTGAGCACAACTATTTCTGAGATATCAAACTTTTCTCAAGATATGAATTATTTTCAGTATATATTGCAAAATTTCAAGATCGTGTAAATATATTTATGAGTTGCACTGATGGAACGAAAATACCTGCTATATTGAATATAATTGATTATATTTCACAAGATAATGCGATAATTCATTAATTATAAAAAAAAATGGCGTTTGAAAAACCATATCTCAGAAAATATTGAAAGTAATGATATTAGGGCTCAATTCGCTCAAATGAATGCACATTAAAGTAATTCAAAATGACTAACTAAAACCAACTATCAGATAACACATACCTCCCATACAGATCTTGTTATATCCCAACATTTTCTCAATTCAATTCTTGACAATTTACAAAGTAAATACAGTAAATGTTATTCACTATATTCCTAGAAATATACGGCTGGAACTTTGAAAATCATGATCATATTAAGCATATGTACCCTCAAGGAGTCGTAAACTATTAACTGCGATATCTTGCCAGAGTTTTACATTAGAGTTCATTGAAAGAAATGAGTTTACAGATACGTCTAGGTTATCTTACAATTTCACTGGACTATCAAACCTAATTAAAAAAAAATAAACTAGTTTTATTCTATAATATAGTATACGCTAACATATTGTTGGTTAAACTGTAATACCTCTGAACTCCGAAATAAAACTGTATAACGTTTTAAAAAAAATTAAAATTAATGCTTCATTTGAGATTCTCAAAGTCAGAATTAAAGAAATAGGTATTCTACAAAACAATGGTTGTGGCGAGATTTCTCTAGAATGATAATTTGACATTTTATTTTTAATTTAACTTATCTATATAGGGAATATATTGTATGGAGAAGTACTTCAATCGTCCCAATTTCGAATTAGAGTTCTCGACGGAAATATTGAAGGCAGCCGAGCTTGCCTGATCTAACTGATGTATTTTATGCAGGAACAAAGTTGTTATGGGTTATTCGCACCTCGAGAAACCCTAAAATACGAATTTTTAAAATATGCCACAACATTTTAATGTTAAAAACATTTGAAAATTTTGTCAATGTTGCTTTCAAAAAAGTTTCTACTTTTATTCAATTTCTAAATAAAAACCATCTTATTCATCTGTCTTTGAGTATAGTGTTATTTTCGCTTCTCCAGTGTTTGTTAAAAATATGTTATTCCCTCACCTCCTAAATAATCCGCCTTTAACGTCCGTGTAGGCAATATTTATTTGAGATAACACAAATTACTTATTTTTTATCTTGATAATATTAATTTTATTAATTCACAGTTGACAAGTGTTTGTTTGTGACTCCGGGTGGACTAATTACCAACATAACGGTGACCCATCTTAAGTCCGAAACAATCAACAAAAAAAAAAATGCATTACACAACTTTCTCTCTCCACCCTGGAAGGAAAAAATTTCAAATTATAAATTTTAATTTATCAACTGCTATGACAATTTGTATTTTAAGGTCTCTTGGGGTACGAATAACGAATATCAACAAGTTAGATAGTGCACGCTTGTTCCGATTTTTCTGTCGCAGCATTTTTTCAACACCCAAGATACATTTCCCACTACATTTTCTGTAAGGAAACAAATTAAATTTTTACACAGTAAAATGGCGCATGAGAACGCCGAGCAACTCAAAGATAGAGTTGAAACAATGCATCAGTCCCTTCATTCAGAGTTCAAGCTTACCAGTCTGATAAGCTCTGTAAAATTGCTCCTAATCCTCTAAAGTTTTGAAAAAGTTCTAGAGTTCTCTTATAACTAGAATTATTTACAGAAATAGTTTAGAATATTATTCAAAAATACGCTCGAATCATATCACGTTTTGTGCAACTTTGGCATCATATGTCACTTTGTTATAAATTTTTATCCTTAATAATCAAGGTTCTACAGTCAATAGCAAAAGAGTTTTAGGGTGGCAAAGTTTTACAAATGGTAAAGTTAGCCACGCGAATCTTTGAATATTCTTCATGGCATAAACAAAGGACCTATTTTTATAAATAATTGAGAAGTCTAGAACTGTTAGAGTGGTTACCACAACTCAAAAAACAAATTCCAAAAATTAGAGGATGGGAGGCCAGCTTCAAAGAGGTACTTTTAATTCGTAATACAAGCGTAATCATTGTTAGGAATATAAGGGAGGAGGCAAGTTGACTGGTCTTTAGAGACATTGATTCACGAAATCTCTGGAAAAAGACGGATCTTTTGGATGATTTAGGAAATATTGTTATTCCAAAGCAGGTTTTGATCAAAGGTAACTTCAAGGATTGTTATTTAAGAGGGGGAGAGAAAAGGCAGGTTATTGAGTTAGATTATGGTAAAGTAAAGGGAAAGGAAAAGTGTTATCAAAGGAATATTTTATTCAGATAAACGTTTAATTAAAATTAAAATGCTATTAATAATATGAATAAACTAGAGTTTAAATCTTGATTAAGTAATTTCATCGGTCAAAAGAAAAAAAATATGCAAAACCATTATTAAAAGAATTGTTCCCTTGATAATTATTGGAATTCAGACCAAAGCACCAATTAAAAAATATTCGGATAAGTTGATCTGCTCATATGATTTATAAAATATAAATAATTATTTTATATTATAATAGAAAAGGACGACCCGCTTTTCATTTGAAACCGCTAACCAAAAAACTCCTCTTTGCAAATATTTAATATTTCTTCATAATATTCATGGACACTGGAACGTTTAGCAATAATAAATCCCTACCGATATAAACAGATAAAAATATCAAATGTTTCTTTAAGATTTATCAATATCGCACTATGAACCATAAACGCAGTAACCCAACACATGTATCAGTATGTCAAATAATAATATAACTTCATTTTTGCAGAAGGATGTCCTCTAAAATTATGTCATTAGGTTTTAAGTTAAAATTTTCTATACTTTATTGGGCTGCTAGAAGTGTTCATAATTTTTAATATTATTTACTTATATCGTGCTACATTGTAAAATTAGCTAGAAATAAGAATAGGCGAAAATTCGACGCTCCCTCTTTTTTCGTTACTTTAAAAAAATCGCTCTATATAAGACGACTCTTTACAATTTCTCAAAATCTCAACACCAGACATAATTAATAGTGAATCTTCCCTTACGTATACACCCACGAAAGTTCATAATCAGAGTCAGGCTTATATTACTTTTATAACATTTAGAAATTGTGAGTTGAGCCGAACTTGAAAAAATTACTTGAACGATTATACGACATAGGAGGGGATAAACAAACAACAGGAAATACCAACAATAAAATCATTTAGATAACTATGAGAGACAAAACTCGAAATATGATCAAGTAGCCATATAAAGGTTCTCTTTTATATTCTGAATCATTATAAGTTGACTTCAATAAGATATAAGCTCAAATAAATCAGTAGCAAGTTGAAGTTTCATATTTATGAGAACGGGTGCAACCATATCGGAGGACACTGGGTATTTAGAACAAGTAAAACAAAAAAAAATCCATGTCAGAAAATATTTAAGCTAGAAAGTCTATCGACTAAAATGGAAATGGTTTTATCCAGAGCTGGCGACAATAGATGATCTATATTACTGTCTAGATCCCAAGTCATCGAGCGAAAAAACTATGAAGGAATTTAATGGTGGTGAGATGAACATACGCAAAGTCCAAGAATTTGTTTTCGGCTGAAAACACCTTTCATGGGACTAAAATGTGGCTAATGCCTTTGCTTAACCTGGGCAACTTCTTAAGGAAGGGCCTTTACCACAAGCTGATGCCAAGAAAGCTGTTATTATAACACTCTTGAAAGTGCTTAGCTACTTTAGTAATTCTTTACAGGAAACCACACAGCGGCTCTGGCTCTTCGCCTAACCAAAACAAACCTGTTGAACTTACAACATGCATACCGTCTTCATTATCATTTCAAGTAAATAATTCCCTCCATCTCAGTAAAAATGTAATAATGGTAATGTAAACAAAATAGTTACTAACAAAATGATAGTATTTACAAAAATACTTAGCCAGACAGACGGACTGCTAACGGTTTTCTAGCCAGTCCATTGTCTGAAATGCCAACAGAAGCTTTCATTATTTTATGAAGGAAAAAAAAAACATCGGACTCTGGATATAGAATGAAAATCTAAACACAGTTCATTGTCTTCACCAGGAACAAGGTAGAACAGCCCGGGTAGTAATTGAGTTTTTTTCTACTTTACATTCTCTTTCGTTCCCTCTTTAGTTTTTTCTACCTTTGGCAAAATGAAGTCCGGTTCTATCCAATTTCAACTAGAACAAGCATTGGTCTCCTTTTTAACGAATATTTTTAAAAAATGACTTAAGATATTTTAATTATCTTCTCTTTAGTTGATGGTAGACTATCCTAAGGAGGGTTATCTTACTGGTAAATAATCTTATGTAAATATTCGAATTATTATCGATGTTTCTGAACGATTTCAAGTACACGGTGTAACGGTTGTCATGGTTAAATAAAACAAACATTGGGGATATCTGCTTGAATAAGGGAGCATGGTTTGGAGAAGGTTACTGTCTGGTTTTTGAACACGATGCGATTGTTCAATATGAAGTGTTGATAATTTGTTACTTTACTGTTGTATCGAAATATCACCATATAAGAAATGTTATAGTTAGCATGTGTTTTTTATCTAAATTATGGTGTCCGACTTCAATGGGCGGTCATTAACACTAGAAGTAGGGATATAGTGCCGTGCGTGTCAATGTTCTCTTCAGCACGTCCTGGATAAGAGAGTGGTCATAGTTCGATAATTGTTTAAATAGGGGTATATTGTGGGTATCGTTTCGGAGTTTTCGTTATTTCCAAGGGAAAACAAGTAACGTGGCTCCAAAGGAGCGATTTATTCTTTATTGTTTTTTTTCTTCAAAAATAAGTTTATAAGCAGTATATCAAGAATTAAAAATATCGTGTTTTCACTCCCCGCACCAAGTCTAACCCCTTGGTCAGGGGCACTAAGGCACTCGACTACAATAGATTGTCTCAATTCAATTACTGATTAAGTAAGTTATTACATGAGGATTATATTAAAAATACGCCTAATTATTTATTGTAGTCAGTAAAAAGAAATAAAATGAAAAATGTCGGTTCAGACGTTTTCCCTTCACTCCCTCGCAGAAAAAGGCATAGTTAGGATGGGAACTTAGCTGGGATGGGAAGAAACGATAGTGGGTAGTTCTTTGGATTATTCTAGACCACCAGCCAGACGTTCATCTCTAGCTTAAACTGTGGTGTATTACCATTTCACTCCCTCACCTTAAAAAACCAGGAGAGTTAAAAAATAATTTATTTTTTTAATGGTAAATGCTAATGTTTGTTGCTTTCATCTTTAAACTAATTACATTAATAAAAAAAATATAAAATAAAATCCTTACTCCCTCATTTTTTCAAAATGTTAGGGGAATGGATAATGAGAATATGGGAATGGACCTACTTTTACATTAATGTTAAGTTTTGAAAGATAATTTTTCCCTTAAAATATCTTTTTCTTTATATTGAAAGGAGATAGTTGACCGTATGAAGTATATTGTAGGAAGATAGGCCGGGTAGCGGTCAATAAAGCTATCAAAAAAAGTAAAATAAAACTACTGGAGGATTATTGATTGACCGTGTGTAAAGATTAAAGGAATATGGTCCGGATGCGGTAAAAAAAAAACTCAAATAGTAGAATTATACTATTTTATTGAGCCAACGTTTCGCCCCACGTTGCAGGGCATCGTCAGGGCTAAAAAAGATACAAACACATAGTTACAAAAGGAAAACAAAAACATAAGTGTAAAATAACAGGGGTATAAAATGTAAAAAAGTAAGATATAATAAGAAAAATTAAAGGTAGTAAATAGTAAATGTAAAGGGTAATAGTAACAGATAGATAAGAAAAGAAATATTAAAGAAAATACGAATAAAGAGATCTCTTCTACAAATCTCTTCATTTGTATTTTCTTTAATATTTCTTTTCTTATCTATCTGTTACTATTACCCTTTACATTTACTATTTACTACCTTTAATTTTTCTTATTATATCTTACTTTTTTACATTTTATACCCCTGTTATTTTACACTTATGTTTTTGTTTTCCTTTTGTAACTATGTGTTTGTATCTTTTTTAGCCCTGACGATGCCCTGCAACGTGGGGCGAAACGTTGGCTCAATAAAATAGTATAATTCTACTATTTGAGTTTTTTTTTTTTACCACACCCGGACCATATTCCTTTCATCTAAAATAAAACTATTTTGATACCTTTATTGACCACCAGGACTATCTTACAATATTTTTCTTTAGCTCCCAAAAAGCGTGTTTTCACTTTCTTACTCAAAAATATTCATCCTTCACTCCCTCATTTTAACATTTAGTTTATCATTTTTTTAAACAATAATAAAAGATATTCCTGAGTGTCCAATACATGAAAAGTGGAGGTACGATGCCACTTAGTAGATATGAATTTTACCAGTTCGAAATTACGACATTTTACAATTGAGATTTATAAAAATGTAATCTGCCCATCTTCAGATAATGACACGTATATGAATATTGCCGGTACGACATAAATGAGATGGTTTGGTTTTAAAAAATAATAAAAAAACAATCAGGTTTATTGGTATAGTAGTATTAGTATTATGATAAAATGAATAAATATAAATTTATGTTTCACAGGGATAAAATAACTTATTTTCATGTTAAAGGGGATAATAATAAGTTTTTCTAGAGTATAAAGTAAATTAATCTATTATAAATATCTATGTTAATTTCATGTGCTTATTATTTTTACTAATAAATGGAGTATTAAATTGGTAGCTTTGTTTGGTTATCCTTAACAATCTTTTTTGAGATACATTTTTTGATCAGCCTGTTTAAACTACTGATCATCGCTCACAGATGAGTGCAATTATGTGTGAATTCTAATTGGTTTCTATTAAATTATAAATTTAATTCCTACTTGTGCCATGAAAATTGCATTTGTTTAAAGATTATATTTTACTTTTTGCTTATACTTTCTGATGTTTTCTTTTTCATTATATCAATGTTTGTTCTATCTTCTTAATCAACAATCAAAATTACTGCAACTTTCTTCATGAATATTTGAAGATTTTAATTCTTTTTAAAAATGGAAATATAGGCAGATAAGATGTCTTACGGTTAATATACTAAAACATAATTATGACAATATCTTAGCTTTCATATAATACCTATAGGTATTATATATAATCTTACATTGCCCTATGATTTTTTTTTATATTAAGAATTATCGTTCTGTTTTACCAAGGTTTATTTTAATACTGTTGTCTAAGTTCCTTTGAAAAATGATTAAATGTACTAGTATAAAATATGTGATAAATGATAATCATCGAAATATTTCTGTTTTCTAGTCTCTTCTATGCGGGGATCACATCAGAGCGGTAAGATATTTATCCCAAGACTGCAGAAGACGATTTGCATCTCAAGATAAGTAAGGTTCATATCACAGCGATAAGATATTGGCAAGCGACAATACATAGCACGTGAGAAATAGGTTGTTTTGAGCTATCGGTATAACAGAAACAGTAGGAAAAGAAAAAGGGGCCATCCAAATAATACCATGGACGTGAAACTTAGTTCTGCCGTAGTTACGAGAGAGTTATCTCTGCATCCGTTTAAATTTGATAGTTACAGAATCACAACCGCAGTGTGTTGTAAGATATATTTTATTTACATTATATGAATAGATACAGAGACTATGTCCTTGACAGCCTTTTTCGACTACTTAACTAGAGTCTAAGAAATATCTGAATCAGAATAAACTTCTCTCTGACATACCTTGATATATAAGTGGAATATGAGGAGGTCATATAGGTTAGAAATAAAGGAGGGGGTAAGGATTAGGTGGAAGGTTTGAAAGTAAGGCAAAGACAAGGAATATGCAAAGGACTTCTCTTAGAAACAGTATATCAATGTGATAGTTAGACGTGTTCATACAGGGATATTTCCAGAAATCTGGAATAGAGACTTATCTTAACTAAGGACCTTTCCAAGGCGTGAGTAATACTTAGGTGATAGTAAACCAGAGGGTGGAACCAATGCAGTTCTGGAAGGGTTGTTAAGAAGAAGACGATCTATTTCACAACTAACATTTTATTGCTGATTATTTGTGATTTCAAATAATTTATTCAAACATCTATATTATTAAACCAATGTATTTATAGAGCTATAGTTTACTATAAGATAACTTAACTTAATAAATTCAGTGAATAATTCCATAAGTACCAACATGATTCAACTTGAACGAATGAAATCACATAGGAAATGTTCTCACCCTTTAGATTTTCCATCTTCATTCTCAACGAAATCTTATCGTTATGATGTGAACTTCTTTTTTAATTCCAAACAACCATCGTCCATTATTTACGACTTATAATATGTATCTTATCGCTCTGCAGTGTATTCCGCGGAAGGGGAAGATGATTTCTAATTTCAATTCATTTTGGTTGGAAAATAAGTAAGCTTGTTTGTTCCTTGAAGTTACATGGTTACTAAGGTAATTTGGTAAGTAACCATCTCATGCCGATTCTTATTTTTTCTCCTCAATACTGATCTGCTTATAGTTACTCTTTTCGATGAATTCTTAAACTTCTTGTGTATTTGATTAGGATTAGTTTGAACTCGATCCCAATGGACTTGATATTTTGTTCCGTTCGTTGTTTAGGTTTGTGTTGTGGCTTTCCATTTTCTTGCTATTTTTGTTTTAGAAAAAATGATTTGAATTAATTTTAGTTGATTGGTAGCTCAACATGTTGGTAAAGAACACTAATGACAGTTATCTTAGGAAAATATAATTTTTATACCGAAGAGATGGAAAAGTGCGTTTGAAATGCCCTCTATCCAGTGAGTATGTTCTAATAGTATAGTAAGTAGATAACTAAGATTGAACGTACTGGTTTGATACAGGCGGGGTTCTCGGATCTACCTTTACAGGAGAGGTTGCGTGAGGCGAGGTGGGAACTGCGACCACCGACCGTCGGACTGCTGCCAGAACTCGGCCTGCCGGTGCAACCTCTGGGGCGCAAACTGTCGCTGCCAGCGCAAGGGCCTCTTCCAGAAGTGGGGCAAGTAACACTGCATCCTCTCGACTCTTCTCATCGCTACCTTTATCTTCTTTTGTTCATGTCTATAAACCATTACCAACCACCTATGTAACCCTATCCTTCGATATTAGCTGAATAAATGAAAATATTTTTAGAGACTAAAAAGTATTTTCAGAAAACTCAAGGTATCTATAATATAGAAAAAAACAAAACATGATGTCAACTGATTTAAATAAAGGTTTTTAATAAAATGAAATATATTTGAATCAGGTGAGTTACTGTAACCTGTGCTTGCAAAATTATATTGTTATTGATTTCATCCACTTTCCCTAACCTCCTTCTTTTGTGTGTTACGATTCAATGATATTCCCCATATATTTATATGTATGAAGTATTAAGTGATGCATGAAAAAAAGTGTTTCTATGTGTATGTCTGTGTAAATTTAGGGTAAAACCCGACAATACAATTGAATAAAAATATATTAAAAAAGCTGAATAATGTTGTGCTATTGTACCAGTACTGTTCAGAAAGTTGTCTAAGAATCATTGCCAGTTTGAAGTATTATTGTATGTATGGAATAAGGAGCAGATGGTACAAATACTTTTAGTAATTAAATCACAATTTTATTGATGTATTCTTATTCTCCACTGTTATTATAAACAGCACAGAAGACGAAGAGTTTTAACGAAGACTGTTGATATAAATGTATTTTGAAGTCATTATGTTAAATAGAGAAATATATTAATGTATTTGCCGTTTTAAACTATCTGTTTCCTTGAATTTATTTGTTGTTTTGAATCGTATCTTGGCTATACTGACAGAATTGTGTTAGTTGTACACTGGCCTCTACCAGATATGGCCTAATAAAAATATTGCATTCACATTGCTTATTACAAGCATTTTAAACTTTTTCCACCTTTGATCCAATATTTGGTCAAACTATTATTTTTATTATAGGCCATTAGTATAATATATCATAATAAATATGTATTTAAATTCAGATTAACAAAACTTAGGTGAAAAAAATAATGTAAGAAACTGTGGATACATGATATCTCCAGCTCAGAGCACCGTCAGGTAAGTGATATAGTTTATGAGTATATTTATAAGTATTATTCCCATATTTAGTGTTTTAAATATTAATACAATTTTTCACTATTTTTTAAAATGAAAGTCATTTGACAAGGTCCATTAAATAGCCCTATTATATTTATATTGAGTATAAAGTTACTTTCAAACTGTACTCAATTGAGGAAAAAGAAAAACTGAATAATAATAGTGTCCTTTAGAATCAATACTTTTTAATGGAAATAAATATCTGCAAAAGTATGATTCACAATAAAGCAAAGTTTTATTACAAAATCTATTGAAACCTATTAATACTCTAACAATTAATCTTAATTTTAAAAAAATAAATAATTTTAATAGTTCATCTTAGAGGCTTATTAGAATTTTTTTTTTCCAAAATAAACTTATGTACACATTTGATCCAGTTACTAAAATAGTATTTATTTATTTGCAATAACACCTGAAGATCAACTTTTATAGCTACAAATTTCTCTCAAATACTTAGCCTTCTATAATTATTTAATACTAGAAGTATACTTTAATAAATTTCTACAGAGTGTCACTAATTTAAAAATTTAACGATGTTAACAAAGGTCTCTTTTTGAAAATGTTTACTGAAAGCGTTTAAATGATGTATTTTTAGATAGCATAAAAAAAAAAATATATATATTCTTCAGCAATTATCACTGAAATATGAATCACAAAAAGTACAAAATGTTTTTTTATGCTGTTGAAAAGTCACTAAATACCTAAAAATCTTGTGGATTTACCTGCTAACAAAAAATAGAAGATACAGGATGTTATAATTGAAGGGGTTAGTGGATGAAGGGATTAAATTAAAAATTTAAATTTTAAGAAAACCAAGTTGTTTTTTTTTGTTGGAAATTGTTATGTTTTGAAGTGTACATAGCTTCTTACATACTACGTTAAGATTAATGTACAATAAATATAGAATAAATATTAAAAATACATACAAAAATAATAAAGTAATAAATAAATATAACACAAAATAATATAAGAACACCTCGATTTATGAATGCTGCACCGAAATTCCGAGCTCCTGGGCAGGATTGAAGCACCACCAATGAAGAGTTGAATAAACTAATTTTAATCAACAAATACAAGGAATAAAATTATCTTTCAATCATTCTTATGTACTATAAGAAGGTAAGGATTAGATTAAATGTGGTAAGTAACAGTTTCATCAATTATTCAAGTTTTAATACAGTAACTAAATTCTAATACTGCTATTAAATTTTTGCCTTCCTTCACTCACATTTACCACTTAAAACAGAACCTTGTTGCAAATGTGAATGAAGGAAGGAAGAAAAGTGTTTTATAAAAGGTTTAAATCTAGGAAAAAATTATTTAGAAAAGGTTATATGGGACAAAGGCAATTAGCCTGCAGTTTTATGATTTGAAAAAGGAAATGAGATCAATATGAAGGTATCCTTGAGAATGGCCTGAGGGTCGAAACGTTGGAAAAGTTGTAAAGAATAAAGTTGAGAGAAAAAAAGGATCAAATTTGTTTTAAAATAAGAATAAACTAAACCACTCTCAAACAAGAATATATAAAATAATTAATCTAATAATGTACCCTATTTTAATATTCTATTTGTTTCTAAAAAATTAATTTAAATTGTTAAAAATTAATAATCCAGATGTAAAATAAATATATTAATTTAAATTCAACATTTTGAAAATTGGGATTGATTGATTCAATTTCCTTCTATTATAAAACTAATAAGATAAAAGCCCAATTCAGTGGAAATTCATAAGTGCATAAGAACTCTTATGAATAGCAATAATTGAAATTAGATTTTATTCAATGAGACGTGCCTACATAGTCCCTGTATGTGAACAATTAATCCAATGGAATGCATTTCGGTTATTAACGACTTAAGCAAAATATACTAAAGCATTAAAAATAAATGAAATGTGCTAAAATTTTTTTTTTAATGTAATATAAGGCAATCCACAGCGAAGATGATGTTTGCCTATGCATACTGACTGATATTTCGGAATCATTCCTAATATCATCACATCTTTACTAGAATATGTAAATTGATTTAATAGCAACAGTTAATATTAAGAAATATGAGTAAACAGAATAAAATTGAGACATGAAAAGGACAGAAAAAAAGATATATATTTTTATTCAATAACGGTAAGTGAAATTAATAGTGTGATAAGTGTAAAAGAAAACTGTTTATGTGTATTCATACATATTTTTTATCTTAAAGTAGTCAAATATTTCCGGAATGTGAGGGCTGTTATCATTTAATAAAGTTGCCGAATGATATGGTAATCCGCTGTCTATCAAATGCCTGCCGTCTGTCAGTATGTCTGTTGAACACATACTGACAGACTTAGTGGTGCGTTCCACTGTCTACATGTCGGTCTAGATGTTCCCGATTTTGATAATATTCGTTTCAAAATCTCCCTTAGTGAACAGCGTATCAGTAAAAATGAATCGATATGAAATAACATTCTTGTTTTAATTAATATTTCAACCAAATTAAAGAATTCATTCAGTGGTTGAAATATAAAAAAAGGTTTCCCGATTTACAGAGATTATTCCTGCAATAGCACTTCGGAACGGATCACTCTATTAAGTTGGAAAGTAAATGATACATTTTGAACTAAAAATTAGTTGTTCTTTTTCTTATTTTTTTTTTGTCAGACGCAATTTCCAAGTATTTCTGACATTAATATTTTATATTAACATAAATTCGACATTTTTGGTTAGAAAAAGAAATAAATGGAGGAAATTCGACAGCAATGTTTCGTAGAGTTATTTTTTTGTAAAATAATCATTCTTCAGTATTGAAGAAAAGATCGATAAGTTAGCCAGAATAATCGATAAACAAAAACTAATTTCGGGGCTTCTATTCTGAAAATGCCCTCTACCTCTCTCCTCCTTCCCCTATCCGTTTCTTAAAACTTCCAACAGTAGAATAAAGTTAGAGGGATATTATTATTTTTTAAATAAGGAATTTATAACAATCCTCATTGTAAAATCTCCCTTAATGATCAGCATAAATGAATTGATATGAAATAACATTCTTGTTTTAATTAATATTTCAACGTAATTAAAGGATTCACTCAATAGTCAAAATATTATCAGTGACAAATTTGATTGGATGTGTAATAGATATATTGAGTACCGACAAGTTTAGACAACTTCATGGCTGTTATTTACAGTTAAACTTTAATTACAAATACTTCTTAATTAATACTAAAAACTTTTGTCCTACAATTCATAATTACTTTTAGGCCCCAAATGTAATGAAAACAGGAAATACAATAAAACGACAGTTTAAAAAGCAATTAAAAACCTTCATATTCTTTTATTTTTCCTAATTAAAAACCTTTTTAATCTTTTTGATATATAGATGAGAGGAACTACTAATGGAAAGCATATTGCATATTGCACATTGCTTACTGTATATTACATACTGCATAAAGCATATTGCACATTGCATATTGCATACTTCTAATGGAAAGTATATTGTACACAGCGAAGACAGCTATTTCTAAAACAAAGAGCACCACCAAAAGACCTTCCATCCTCTGGTTTAATGAACGATGCAAGGAAGCTATTCGAAACCGTAAGAAAGCATACAAGAACTTTCAAAGTAATATCACACAAACAAATTTCATAGAGTATAAGAAACAAAGAGGCCTATGTAGACGAACAATAAACAATAGCAAATCTGAATCCTGGAAACAATTTGACGAAACTATAAATTCATCCGCTCTCACCAATTTAGTGTGGGATAAAATCAGGAAAATTCACAAAAACTATCTGGCAACCCGATACACACTACTCGTGACGGGAGACTGGCCTACGGCCCTGAAATAATGGCTGAAAATTCGGTGAACGCTATTCAAAAATCTTTAAGCCACCTTCTTTCATTCGGATGATACAAAAGATCAGGAACCCGTAGATAACCCCATATATCACCACACCGAAGACCCATAAAAAAATATAACTATCCTTTCTCTATGTGGGAACTATAATCGATTTTCCGAAATGTCAAAAGATCATCACCCGGCCCCGACGACATTCATCATGCAATGAGTCAGCATCTTCCACAAAACTGTTGAAACTGGCTACTCGAATTCTATAATCATGTGTGGAAAACTGGTGAATTTCCTAATGCCTAGTGACAATCAGTAGTAGTTCCAATCCTAAATGCAGGCAAAGACAAGCGCCAGAGGAACAGTTACCGCCTGATATTTCTAATAAGTTGCCTCTGCAAAATAATGGAATGCATGGTTAACAAGCGCTTGGTATGGATCCTTGAAAGAAATGATATTCTCCGGAGCTACCTATGCGGATTCCGCAGAGGGAGGTCCACCATCGACCACTTAGTTCAATTGGAAGCTGAACAACAATATATGGTACTTTCGTAGAAAGGCAGCAAGCAATCGTAATTTTCTTCGACATGGTTAAAGCATTCGATTAAAGGAGCAAAAATACTATTATAAAAAAAATTTATATCCTTAAATTTTACGGGTAATCTCATAACATCCATCAAGCAATTTTTATCCCTACGGATATTCAAAATCAGATTAGAAAATCATCTCTCTGGTTATTTCGAACAAAAAATTGGAGTACCACAAGGATGTGTTCTCAGCACAAGTTTGTTTGCCCTCGCCATTAATGACTTGGGAAGTAACATGCCCAGAAGAATAAAGGTCCTGCACTATGTGGACGATCTAGCTATTATTCAAACGACATAAACTAAATAAAAATCAAACTACATGAAGCTCTTAATCGATTAATAAAACTGGACATGCAGCTCAGGTCTTACCTTCTCAACCGAAAAAACTAAATGTCTATATTTCAGCAGAAAAAGAGTAACACCTCCATCCCCAGAACTCACCCTAGGAGATTCTCCATTACCGTATGTCGGAGTATTATGTGTTATGTATGTATATTACGTATGTATTAAAAGTCCTCGGCAAAACATCATAGGGAGCTGATAGATCAATGATGTTGAAAATATACAAAGCCTTAATCCGCTCCAAAATTGATTATGGAAGTTTTGTGTATGGCTCAGCTCGCTTCCAAAGCCTAGCCAAACTCGACACCGTTCAGAACACCGGAATGCCACAGGTGCCTTTAGGACCAGTCCAATCTTAAGTTTATGTGCTGAATCTGGAATATCACCCCTACTATTCAGACGACAAATATTAGCTACAAATTATTTTTCCCGACTATACCTGCAATCCTCGCTTCCAACTTATAAGTAGATTTTCAATCCCAAATTCTCAAGACCGTTCCAACAGAAGATAAATACAACACTACCCCTCGCTGAACGATTATCGGTCATTGCCACAAAATTAAAAGCAATAGCCATCAACATACCACAAAATAACACGTCCCCCTTGGACCTACCAACGTCCAAATGTAAATCTCCAACTATCCAAATGCCGCAAACAAAATACAACAATGTCAAAACATCAAGAAAATTTTCGAGAACTGCTACATACTCTACCAGAACATACCGCCATATATACAGACGGCTCGAAGTCAGATAACGCAAAAGGATCTGCCTTTGTGACACAAAACACAACCCATAAGAGAAAACTGCATCATCTCTCTTATATTTATATCGCAGAACTAAATGTCATAGCATCCGCCCTTTACTTTTGAATGACAAATATACCAAATGACAATATAGTAATAATATCGGACTCCATTAGCGCTCTTCAAGGACTAGATATAATGTATCCAGTTCACCCACTCGTTCAACGAATTCATGAATACTTATAATGCTAAAACAAATAGGTAAATCAGTCTACTTCGTCTGGGCCCCCGGACATGTTGGTATTACAGGAAATGAGGAAAATGGCAGGCAATGTAGGATCAAAGTCCAACCAGTAAGTTGAAATATATAAAGAAAGATGTGAAGTCCTGGATTACATCAACCCGAAGTAGACGCCGCGAAGAAGTAGCGATGACCCGACTCAGAATAGAACATGCCCGAATGACATACATCCACCTCATAACAGAGACCCCTCCAAAATGTTCGAAATGTCATGGTAATCTGACCGTCAACCACATTTGTGAAGAATGTAATCACTACAAATTAACTCTGAACCAGTTAGAAATACCCAACAAATGTTCCAATGGCGTTGAGAAACGACGAATCCGTAATAGAAAGAGTCATTAAATTCATCCATAAGACTAACTTAATAATCAATCTTTAATTATTATAATTATCTTGCCTTATTTTTTAAATTAAAATAGCCACTTATCTGCTTTTCATCATCCTTTCTCCACTATCTTTACGATCAATTATTAAACAAATTATAATTGCCTAGCTAAATAATATTTCAAATTTCGGAAATGAGTCCCACTGGTGCGAATCCGCACATCATACCATCGGTACAACTCTGTGAAATAACTAGGCCTAACCAACAACCAACAAGCGTTGATGACCAGGGTGCTAAACGCCCTTTCAAAAAAAAAAAAAAAAAAAGAGGAACTACTTACCGTGGTAGTAGTTCTTTGTAGCTAACATAATTAAAAGATTTTTCCAAGACTCACGGCAATAGAAATTAATGGTGAGGAAAATGATCTTTTATTTTAATAGAAATAAGAAAAATCAGTAAACATTCATACTAGAATCAAAAAGCTTAATATTAGGTAGATTACTTGCATTCACTTTGGTTATGTTCTCAATTTTAACAAAAGAAAAAATATGGTTGAAGATTATAATCACAAAGTTCTATTCGGAACATCTGTTGATATATCAGTTTGAATTACAGTTAAGTCCGAATTGCTTTATACATAATTGTATGATTTCTAATAGTATTCCCACTTTAATTCACCTAATTTTTTTTAAACTTATTATTAATTTCATCTGACTGATTTCAACCCTTTTAAATATCTGCAAATATGCTATAATTAAAAAATTAATTCCTGAGTAAACAAGACTAATGGATTCAATTATTACTAGTAAATTGTGAAGAACGGCCTATTGTTTCCAACGGTCTCTTGTTTAAATAACTTCCCGTTCATAGAATATTCATTCAATCATTTCACTGTTTGATTCTGTAGAGCTCTGAAAAAAAAATTCAATCCAATTTGCTTTCAAAGGTCAACTTCCACATGAACAAACCTGAGATATTTTCAACCAAAAAATAAATCGATAAAAATCTTGATTGTATACTATATGTGAGCTCCAGGAGATAATTGTAAATTTTCACTAAGAACAATTGAGGTTTAATTGATTATTAATCTATAACAACATCATTGAAAGCTTAGAAATAATATGAAAAAAAATTGTTTGTCTTATAAAACAAAATTATAGTTAATTCAAAGCTTTGAATAAAGCATTTATAATTTTTGACAGAGAAATAAACTTTTTTATTAATTGAGGAACAATCCAATCTTCCGTGCTAAAGTATAATAGGCAGTTACTGGTGCTAAATATGACAATTCAGAACATTTGCATAGGAAATATGAATAAATATAAACCAACGGTCCAAACTTCCAATCCATTACAAAAGACTGATCTACATGACTATTATAAGGCCTATTTTGACATACGGAGTTGAGCAATGGGGCTCCACTAAACCATCTAATTCCTCTCGAATCCAATCCTTACAGTCCAAAATCCTTCGTAAAATCCTTAATGCTCCTTACTTTGTCACAAATCAAATCATCCATCAGGACCTCAATGTCCCCTATATTGCCGATTTGGCCAGAACCAGATACCAATCCTTCTATAATAAACTTCCCAACCACCCAAACCAACTCGTTTCTAGCCTGGCTCCTCCTTCACTACCTAGTAATCCTCCTAGACGTCTGAAAAGAAGATGGCCTCGAGATCTTCTCCTTTAGAAATGTTTTTGGAGTTCTATCAATGGGTTGATTTTCCACATGTTTTTATCATGTCATAATATCACTTACAGGAAATTTACTTGGTGTGTATATATGTATACAGTTGTAAATATCAATAAATAAATTATTAAAAAAAATATATAAACTAATAAAGAAAGTTTAAATTTAAGTCAAATTAACATTTTTAACTCGGGCGTTCTATCCTAGTTTCAATTTAAGGCTTTTATTTGTCTAGATATTGATAAATTATTTTAGCAATTCTTATAAAACATGATCACGTTTATTATTGATCTCCCATACTTCGGTCCAAACTCTCGCAAGGGATAGTGAAATTATTTACTATTCAATCAGTTTGGATTGATTCCTAAATAGTAATCAAAAAAGTGTTCCTACCTTTTTTTCAGATACCCAGTTTTATAGAAAAAGACTATTTTTTTAAAACAACTTTATGAAACCATTTTGTTCAATCAATTCAACCATCCCTAACCATTTTGTTCAAAACATGTACCTTCATTTTCTATACATTTTCCCAGACGCAGTATCAAATTTTCAACCCCAGAACTGAAAAAAATCAGGGTTCTGTGAAGATATGAAGTCAGAATATGCGTTTTTGATCTGAGAATCATTTTCAAAAGTTTTAATTTTAAGGAAGTTGTCTAAATTTCCAGACAAATGGAAATCTGTTGGACATAAGTCCGACGAATAATGTGTGGTAGGACTTCGGAGCACACGGTTTCTTCACCTATACTGAAACATGACGTTGTCGTGTAAGAGTATAGGACCCTTCGGATTTTTGTTTTGCAGTGAAACTCATTTTTCATAATGCAACTGATTAATTTCATGCGCTTACCATAGATCTACCTGTTTTTCTTTACGAATGATCTTTAAGAAGTAGGAAATTTTCGATACTATTACATTCTGTTGTACTGCAAGTCCTTTAACTGTTTGGTAAGGGTTTTTTCCCTAGTAAGCCTAAGTTCATCAATTTCTGGAGGAGGTTTTCAAAATCTGAGTCACCAGCCAAACATTTTTCAGACTATCGGTCTTGATAATGTTTTTTGCTGCTTGAGTTGCTGAGTGAACAAAAGTCTACTTATCCCACTTTGAATTTCTGAAATTATAAAAAAAGGACACTTTATATGAAATGACTCAACAAAATAGTAATCCTGTTGAACCTGTGATACAAGATTTATTTTCTACACCATACCTGGTCATTTTTGAAATACTGTGAGAAAAGGACGGCAAGATTATTCTATAGATAACCAACCAAAACCAGAGTGGCAGGATTAAGTCTTCATTCACTGTAGGACTACCACAAAATACAATCCAATGCGCCCAGTCTGGAATCGAACCACCGCTGCTGCAGACAGGAGGTTTCTGCAGTGATGTCGTAATTCCCTCACTATAACGACCTCCGCATACAATAAACATCTCAAAATAGAGATGGGCAATCTATTGGTTGATTGATATCACAATTCTAGTACCATTTTCAATGAGTCAACCAGGGCCCTGTTTCATAATGAAAGCTAATAGCATTAGTTCATAGTACATGTGTATAACTTAGTGTGTTAATAATACTAATACTTATTTCTTTCATGATATGGATGACTATTAGTGATATTACAAGAATTAAAAAATACTAAAGTACAAGTTACTATTGTACAAGTCTGTGTAATTGAGTTAAGACTCATCTACACGACTAATAGTATTAGTTTGTACTTTATAATGAAACAGGGCCCAGGTGGCTATATTTAGCGAATCACGATTAATCACTATTTTTATATTTATTCTTTTCCACTTTTCTATGTCTATTAAGCTATCCTTTTTCTTCCTTCTACATTCAAAGTGTAAATGATATTTTGGAATCAATATAATATTATTAAGAAATTCTATTCAACACACACAGTTGGTGAAACTAGATACTTTATATTGACTATGTTGAAGTAACAGTTTACAAAAAAGATAATTAGCTTGTCCCACTCGAAAAAAAAAAACACTTCAGTTTAACAGATGAACAATTCAATTAGACTTTTCGTTAATTTGTACCAACCAAGAACTTTACACTTGAGACCAAATGCCTTGCCTTACATAAACACATTTATTAGACGGACAAAGGATTTATCGTTAGTCTCACGCAATTATTTGCACGCTGAAACCCTTTAAAAAAGCTTTAGAATATGTTCGAAAGTACTCATGAAAAATCGGAAGGTTTACGCTGTACACAAATGAAACTTACCTCAAGCGGATTTGAAAAAGAGAATCTGATAAGCATAGTAACGTAAGTGACCAATGACAGGTTAGATATCTGCCATCATTTATAGTTCTATAATTTATTAACAGATGAATATAGACTCTAGATCTGGATAAGAATTTCATGATCATTCTAAAGAAATTAATAGCACAGAAAATTAAGGTGACCTAAAAATATGCATAATTATTTCATGGGATCTGTGCCACTAGGGAAACCAGAGTCTAATTCTTTGGTTATCTTAAAATCCCCATTATTTTAAATTCTAGAGCTTGAAAACGTCGAGTTCCGTAAGATGCAGCTTACGGGAACGAACGTTCTTATCAAATTTTATTGATATCCGTGCTGTAGTCTTCAATTCCCGACTTTTGAAAACCACTAACTTTTTAAAAATCACTTGCATTAACCAATTTACGAATCTATGCTATACATATAGCATACCTCCTATATGTATGTACCAAATACCCACTAACATCATTACAGGAGGGTATGAAAAAAAAAAAAAAATTACGAATCAAAATTAGGATCCATCACACCTCCATGTAATTCTCTATCTTTGGAAATCTCTTTTATCAACATTGAGTGCCAGAAAAGGGTTAATACAACTTATAAATGTAAAATTTTCTGAATTATATATTTGTGGTGGATGATGTAGCTTATAAATAATTATAATATTCCATGTTCTACGCTCATACTTTTCTATACTCTTGCTCAGGCCTTGATTTTTGTTTTTTATACCACAAAAATGATATATGTACTAATATTTTCAAATGAATACAGTTTTTTTTTTTTTAAATTATATTTAACAAATTAATTTAAAATAAAATCAGCAAAATAAACAGCATTTCGCGACTATAAGATAACTCCGGTTTGATGGCTGATTCGAAGAGTAATACATTGATATCCAAATCCTCTTTGAACCTTTAGTAGTCCCCAAGTACAGTGGAGGTCGTGAAGTGATTGAAAGCAGATCACGTAGTTTCTTCGGATCCTTTTAGTAAGTACAAGTGGGTCAATTTAGCGTGACCTACATGAAGTCTCCAGGCGACTGAATCCTCCCTCTATTTGAGACCGGATGCTCATTGTCTGGTGTCACAAGATCTTTCAAAAGTGACATGAAACATTTTAAAAATGGCTTTTATTAAGCTGAAACAACTTCGGATTCCCCTTGGAATTTCCACTGCAGAAGGGAGGCTTGTGCTGGATTTCCTGATTGATTTTGCGGCAGGGTTCTTAATTAGATGGTAGGGAACCATAGATAATTAGTTCTGATGATTGGATATCCTAAGTTCTCTCGGAGATAATGGGATAACTTGCATTCGAGAGATTGAAATACCATTTTTCCGGTAACTTAATCAATTAACATAATCAATGGAACGCAATGAAGTCATTCATGATTCCTCTACTTATTTTTTATTAATCTTACCAGTTGCAGAAAAAAGTTGGGTAATTATATTAAAACTATAATATCTGTAGCACTTGTCAAACTTTTTTTTATTTTTTAGGTGTTTCGATAAATCAATAAAATGTGTTTTTTTTTGTTGTTTTTTTACGACGAATCTTACCCTATAATAATAGAACTGAAACTTAAGGAAAAGATATTTTGAAAAAATAATGTTATTTCTAAAACATCTGCATGAAATCTGAGGTAAAAAAAATAAATGGAGATTTTTATTTATGATTTACACAAATTATAACGATACTAAAGCCCTGATATTTATTATTCAAACTCAGTAGATGTGTAATTGAAATGACATTTTTTTACCAAGTATCGTACTTTTCTCCATCTTAGATATTTGAAAAATTAAGCATAACTTAAATAATAATAAATATGAATTCATTTAAACAAAACATATGAAATTTTTTATCATAATTGAGAATCCTAACTAAATCTACATCTAGAGAAGAAAACAAAATTCAAAATTATCATTATCAAGAAACAGCGTATGAAAAACAGACGCCAATTGTCAAATTTAATAACCTACGATTTTAGAATTGCATATTTTTAGATTCTTTATAAAATGGTATTTCGTGTACACTAATATCAATTTATTTACTTGTATCATATTTCAGTTAGCACCAAAGTCTTCAGTGGGTCATTTTTTTAAAATTCATTATTTCATGTCCAATCCAAAATCCTCCTTACTTTGTCGAAAAAAAAAATCATACATAAAGACCTAAATGTTCAATGTGTAACCGATCTAGCCCGAACCAGATACCTCTTCCAGATAGCACTTCCATTATAAACTCCCTAACCACCCAAACCCACTAGTTTCTAACCTTGCTTCCTCTTCCATTCCTGACAATCTTCCGAGGCGCCTAAAAAGATGATGGCCACGAGACCTGCTAATGTAAAACGTCATTAGAGTGCTACCAATGGGTAAAATCAAATTTACTAATGTATATGAATGTACAGTTATAAATAGCGATAATTTAAAAAAATAATAATTTTTTCATATGATTGAGGATAACGATCTATGATTTTCTTAGAGACAATTATGATAAAATAAGGGATATTTTGGGGGGAAATTACGAATATAAACGAGGAATATATGAAAAGTAAAATCTATAAATAAATATGAAGCATAATATAGATAATTTTTATTTAAATTTCAAGTAACGATCCGTTTTTTTTATTTTGCTAGTGGTTTTTTAAGATGATATTTAAAAGATTCCCATAGGATAATCCATTTGATCATATATAGATCGTAATGTAATCTTCTGGAATTATGTGTACAAACATGCATAACTAATGGAGATGGATTATTAAGATATGTAAATCAGATGATTATTGATTTTAGCAGTTATGCAGATATTATATATATTATTATACCTAATATCTATTCGGTTATTAATTACTGCTTTTTACATGGGATGATTATAATTTATAAAATACCTAGTTAAAAACTAAGGACTTTTTAAAAAGTTTTTGTATTTTTTTTCCTTTTTAACTCACTTTGTTAAAAAAAAAAAAAGGATAAAGGAACAAAAAAAAAGCATTAGAGAGTACGCATAATTATAGTAGTATAAAAAACTGTACACTCTGACAACTTATTTGGAATTTTGAGTGATTAAATAACATAATATTTGTTACTGGTAATGGCGTAAGAGTGAGTCATGAATTAAATTTAGACATTGCTCATTGTTCAACTGGTTACCACGATTCGTTTTATTCAGATGTTATCAGGTACACTTTGGGATGGTATGATCGAGGCTCAACTTTCTTTTTCTATTTAATACAAAATATGAAATACCTAAAATATTAAAATATGTAGGTTGTGGAAATTTGTTAAAATTGTAAACTGGTTTAAATCCACACCTTACGTTCAGAAAAACAAAAACAAAATTGAATTGTAACTTTCATATATAGCTGGGGAAAAAATAGTTATTAATTTGACTAAGACTAAATTGTGATAAAAACAATTTTATTTATTAATGGTTCAGTAATAAATAATTATTGTATCCAGAACAACTTAGTTACAGTTTTATTTATTATTTATTGGTGAAGCTCTGTGAGGATTTTTATCGGTAAAAAAAACAACAACAAAGAAACTGTTTACACTTCAGCAGTGCGTTAAAGTGGGAGGCGTTCATACGTTAAGAATTTTGCCGAATTTATAAAATCCAGCCTGATTCAGCCGGCTTAACGACTAGAAGGCAGAAAACGATTTTCCTCAATCCAGTAAAAATTCAACGTGTGTAATTTAATGGAGCCGTGATAGAATAGAACAAGCACTAATTAATTTACAATATTATGTATTGTAATTACATATTAGTGAACGGTGTTCCTTAACAAATTAGTTAAATCATTGTCATTCAATGATACATAATTTCTTTTTTTATTTATTGCTATTTACAATACATTTAGTAAATCTGATCTCAGTTAAATTGGAGCGTTACAGGCATGTAGAGAAACTACCCATTGGTAGCACTCTAGATACATAAATTAAAATTAAAATGTATTTATTTGCCTGTATTATATTTACAATACAGGCAAATAAATAAATTTCAATGAAAATTTTTTGATTTGATTTATTTTATTAGTACTTTGTAATTAGTGCTCATCTTCATATCATTGTCATATAGATTTATTTAAAGCCATCGGAAGTCGGGATTTTGAAAATATTACCCTATCGAATAACATCATTAGTTAATCAATTACTTATTAAATTTGAAACTTATATCTGCCTAAAAATAAATTAATTATTAATTTTCTGTTTAAATTTCTTGGATTTTTGGCTTACATAGATTAGCTAAAATAGAGGATGATATTTGATAACATCTATACTAGAATATGTTTACACTAATCCATTACTTCTCCCCACCTTTGGGGCAAATCGGATGTGCCGTTCTTGATATTTAGGTGTGCCACAGAAAATACGTCGCAGATTGTGATCAAATTATTATGGGTCTATCTATCTATATGCCAACCCGCACAATTCTCAAGAATTTCATCAAAATTGTATCAAGGAATATACTCAAACGAAAATTTGACTGCAGATATGGAACAAAATTTGTTGCCTGATGTCTAAAATGTAAAATACCAGTGAAAATTTCTGATTATGAAGACAAAAATGTTTTTTATTCCATAAATTATTTCAAAGCATTTCTACAATGGGTATTAAGAGAACAATAATTTCAATAAATTTTATGAAGAGCGATAAAAAAAAAAAAAATTAAATTTGTACATTTACAGAGTATGGATGGGGACCCATGGGTTAGGGGTGCATTACTCTGTAAGGAAGTACTGTTGTTAGATCAACGGTTGAGCAAGGAGGTGATTTATTCAGAATCACGCTCGATTGCCAGATTTTTACCCTATTAAAGGTACTAATTTATGAGGTTTGGTAGAAACCGGGGGCTCCTGAACCCAGAGAAAATAATTATCTACCACAACCGGATTCGAATCCGAGTACTTAAAGTTTGTAGTACATTGCCTTACCACGGAGCTACTCACTCCCACGGTGAGCGCTTAAAAGTTTTAAGGAATTATAGTTATTTTATATTACTTAAGGAAATTAACTTATGAAGGATTTTAATATTAATTTAATTTGTGAAAAATTACAATAAGGTGTAGATAATCACACTATTTTCACATTTCCTTCGGATTCAAGTAAATTAAAAAAAAAAGAAAGAAAGTTTAATGAACAAATAAGTTCATTAATTACGCATACGTATGATTTTAACATTCTTATATGCTAACAATCCCCCCTCTGCTGACGTCGTCTATCCTCCTTCCTACGAGAAGTGGGTGAATTCTTTTGAAAATTATTTCTTTATTCATTAAAATCTTTATCTTTTTTTTTAGTCTTTTATCTGCTCTGATGCCATCTTGAAAAAAATTGAAGTGATCTCAAACGTTCAATGTTAACAAACGTAATGAAATGTATATTTACAAGGACTGCTTTCATCTGTTTTTTTCCAAGAACAGATACCATTTCCAATTAACATAGAAAGGTTTGCTTTGAGTCATATTTCTTTTATTTCACTCGATTTTCCAAGAATAGAAAATTAATAAACTGATATTATAGTACAAGAGCCCAATAGGAGAAAAAGGCAGTTATTTCACCCCAATTTTTGATTGATTTGACTTAATTGAAAACTAGGTATGATTACTAGTCAAAATTGATGTGTCTGCCAAGTATATAGAGGGAGAATAAAAAATGGCGGCTGCTTCAAAACGTTAAAAATAATTAATTTTTTATTCGGAGCTCTATATCTTTACAACTACCAACAACCATAGAAAATAAATAAATTGATTCATAGTTGTTCGGACAAATTTTCATTTGCCAAATTTATATTCATATGTAAATATCATAAAAGTTACTACCCCTACGAAGATAAGTGTCATAAACTACTTTATAGTAAGTTAAATTTCCTTTATTTTGAATGTTGGCAGACATATGTGCGTCTTATGAGTCTAGAGATATATTTTTTAAAAAATACAACATTTTATACGAACAACTAAAAATTAACATTTTGTGACTTCTCCTACAAAGATAAACGTTATAAACTATTTTATAGTAAATTTAACTTGCTTTAATTTGAGTGTTAAAAAAGATAATTAGAAGAAGATAGTTGGTCAACTACGGTCGTATGAAGTAGATTGGAAGAAGATAGTCCGGGTGGCGGCCAATACTGCTCTTGTACTATTAAGTTCTAAGATGTCATCTCCTCCATGCTAATGGTTCAAATAATAAAATATGATATGGTTTAACATTTAATTTTCTTTAAAGTTATCCTTTGCAATCATTTTAGAAGATTGGTCTAACTTTTTTTACAATGATTTTCATTGAAATTGAGTAAAATAAATGTACTGTTTGAGTTGTATTTATTCTTGTCATGAAAATTATCCAAACTCCACATACCTATTTAATTCGTTACATATTTTACGTGCATGTGTAAAGTTGCGTACATTTTTTGATCATAAGGAGCAACATTGCTTAAAATCCTCTCAAAAAAAGCTTTCATTTTGATGATGTGGCAGTTTACATTGAATTTTTTTGCTGAACTCTTAATTAATTTTTGATTAATTTTTATTTTCAGCAAAGTGCTTAAAGAAAAGATAATACCAGATTCAAAACATAATTGTCTCGATCGATGTTAGATAATCAATATTGTTTTCGAAATTCCGATAAGGTTTATTATTAACTTTTGGAGTAAACGTTCTTGATGGCCAAAATCTGAATGGTAGAATTCTTTATTTCAGGAAAACTCTCATGTCGTGAATATGAAAAACAAGCAGACTAGCGAGAAGAAACGAGAATGAAAAAGATCGAAACTCATCATCGTGTCACTAAACCGAAATAGTGAATCGTGATAGTTATGTAAAATATATGCCAGCGGTTTCATGTCTGCAGAAGTGTACGGACCACTAAGTCAGAAATGGAACCAGGTGCGGACAACACCCCCTCCCAACATGGGCTCCTCGAAGAAAATGTTCGATTAATTAAAAGTGAATTTTGAGACGATTTTATAGAGCATTTACCTGCTAAAACTAACCCTTAGACATTAGGAAAACTAAACAATAAAGCAGTTCTAGCAATTGCTCACAACAATTTGTAACTACTATATACCACTAATATCCTAGAGTGCTCTTCGACGACTGGTCTTTTACTACTAGCATCAATACAGTAGCATTCCTTATATGGATATAGATACAGTTTGATAGGAAGTTGGGAATAATAAACTATAGGAGTGGTGTAAAGAGAACTAGGTGGAGGGAATGCGGTCTAAGGCATGGGAAGATAAAACAGCTCCAAGCAGAATAATAATAACAAAGACGTGATGGACGCTACACTGTGAATTGACACCTTCGTCGTGTAGGTAGAATAAACAGTTATGAAAAGTGTAAATGAGATACAATATCCCTGTCGAATTCCGAGTTATGTATTTCCTTCACGTCTATATTGCATTTTGCTCATAAAACTAATATTAAAACTACTTATCGATACATTTATATTAATTAATAAAAGCATTAATAAAGTCACAAGTAATAAATGATGAATCCTCCTTCCTTATGATAGCTGGGGTCCCGGCAGCTCTAATTAAATACCTAAAGCTTGAGCTTATATCGATTAATTTCTTAGTCAATCATAGGATCACATTGTTTTAAGATTACAAAAATATATATATTTTTTTTAATAACCGAACTTTATTTATTGATAGATTTTACAATCTGCCACACCGTTGTGGGCAATAGGTAATAGTGGTGAATGATTAAAATAAAATAAAATAAGAATGAAAAATAAATAAATTAATGAAAAAAAGTACATACAAATAAATAAAATCTCTCATAAAATATATACTAATAGAAGGATAAAGAAAATGAACATAATCAAACTATGTGCATGAAAAAATAAATAAAATAAAATAATGATAAAAATAAAAGAATCTCTAGTCACATTTACACTCATATATAAAATATTTACACAATCGACCTGAGGATGTCTGAGCCCACTCTATCCCCCACGTGCGGGGGGGGGGGTAGAACAGAGCTTAGAGCCAGTGGAGGCTGAGCAAGTGCGCTAAAGCCGCAAACACTCAACTTGAGTGGAGAATCTGACTATTGTCAGGACTCCAATTGTCAAAAATATTAACCTAAATATACAATGACTATCTAAAAAGTAAAATAAAATAATATTTAATATGTACATTGAAAATAAAAAATCAGCATTGCATCGGAGTCTAAAAAATATGTTGTTCGTCCGAAAACAAGTTTTTTATCCACATCTTCATTGACCCCCCCCCCCCCCCCCCCCCTCCCACACCTCTTTACTCCCTTCCTCCGATTTTCCGAGCTATCCAAGAATAGCTTTTGTAATTTATGCTTTGTGCATAGCTGACATATCTAATCGGGGCTATTACAATAATTGGTATTATGAAATGCAACTAGTATTTGGTTCATTATTAAACTTCATGGCTGCTAGTTCTCGAAGAGGAGTATCTTAAAGTGTTGATATGATAGGCTGACTATGAAGTTTGCTCACATTAGTGGACCCAGAAAGCCTCGGCTTTGTAAGCTTCTCATTAGCTACAAAGTTCATTTTGAGCACAGTCCGTAATAATGGAACCTCACTAAGTTAATCTCATTGCTCCCTGTATTCTGTTTAGCATATGTGGATCAGATTAGGATCAGCACTATAATTTATTGCCTCAAAGTAACAACGTACTACAAACGCCGACTATTATCATAAACAGCTCAACGAATGAAATTTAAGTATTTTATTTGTATGAATTCAAGTATCATTAATTAGTTTCATTCATTGTTTCCAAAAATTGTTATATAAAATATGTCCAAAGGACGAAAGCTATATTTAAATATGATATATAATTTTTTCAAAATTGTTAAGGTGAAAAAAATTCCAAATGGAACATAACCTATTCTATATTTTTCTTGTATAACGTTTCAGGACAATTATCCCATATTCATGAACCTTTATAAACCACATATTTTCCATTTCCATATTGAAATCATGTCATCTATATGATCATAAGATTTTTTGAGATGTTGTTGTTGAGATTGTTATACACCCACATTATTTAAATTAGAATAGGTTATGTTCTATTTGGAAGTTTTTTCACCTCAACAATTTTGGAAAAAAGATATATATAACAAACTTTCTAAAAAGAAAATCCAGAATCATGTATAATGTTTTTTTATGATAGTAACCTGAATTTATTTTGTAAAGGCGGGATAAAAAAAAATCCTCGAAAAATGAGCCCACAAATTTTTATTTTTTGGTTTACATGAAAATTAGTATTTTAGGATTTCATGTAGGAAAACAAATTTAACTTCAACGAGCGAATTTTTAACGAATCCAATCCTTATAGTCCAAAATCCTTAATGCTCCTTACTTTGACACGAATAAAGTCATCGATTAGGACCTCAATGTCTCACATGTTGCCGATTTGGCCAGAACCAGATACCTTCCATGCTAAACTTTTCAACTACCCAAATCCACTTGTTTCTAACCTGGCTTCCCCTTCACTACCTAATAATCCTCCTAGGCGTCTGAAAAGAAGATGGCCTCGAGATGTTCTCCTCTAGAAATATTATTGGAGTTCTATCAATTCTTCACATGTTTGTATCATGTCACAATGTTACCTACAGCAAATTTACTTGTTGCATATATTTTATACAGTTGTAAATAACAATAAATAAATTATTATAAAAAAAAAGTATACTTACTGATATGTTAACTGATCTGGAAAAAAAACTGGAAGATAATCTTCGCCGAGACGTTATTTAAATCTTCATTAGTTGGGCCTATCGTCTCTCATCTCTTGACCAACTAAAATTTAGTGCACAACGTTTGAATTGTACAATAAAAAAAATCGAATTCCTAAGATTATTGCATCTTTCCTCAGTGCTGTAATGTGTTGCAATGCCCTAAACATTGATTTTGGGCAACCCTCAGCACCCCTAACCAAAGAAAATTTATGGCCAATCATTACCTCCATCTGTTTTCTATTCAAAGACTAACTGAATTTTAGAAAAAAGAATCTTCAAATCGGAGAGATTTCCAGGGGGATATTGGTAGACTATTGGGGCAGCTGGGAGTCGAAACATTTGATTAAAGGCTGAATGGACGGAAGATCAAAGCTCTGAAGGCTTTGAAGAGGGTTCATGAAAATAGCTACTACTACTTTAACAAAAAAGGAAAAGAAAGTTTTTTATTATGAAGAATTTAAATGGATTCCTAGCGGGTTTTATTACAAAAAAAAAATTAAAAAAGGACTTCAATTGGAAGGAAGAAATTTATTTTATATTGGTTGGAAACAAAAAAAATAGGCTTGAAAACTTTTGAAAGATACCTACATATGAAATTGAAATACGTCGGGCTAGCCAAACGTTGAATCGTTTGTGGGAAAAAGTCCGAACTACCTGGAAAAGAAGTAGTTAATGAGAAGGAAATTTTTCCAACCGCAACAGCGATTCCGAATAATAACTTGGCCCATTCGAAATTTATAAAGAATACTAAACATCTGGTGCGGTGCTCACCATCGCACAGCATTCACTTACTGCCCCAGTTGAGCTGAATTTAATCTTTGCTAGTTTTAGAACAGATATTTCTAAATTATTCACTGAAATCAATACTTCCTTGAATAGAATTGACAGAGCGACTAAATCAAATTTTTAATAATTTTCAGAAAAGTACTTGTAATGATTAATAATATAAGTATGACAGAAATATAAAAATATAACTGTTTGATAAAATTTACATCCTACTCTAATGCATTAACCCAATCCTATATTGTAATGGAATCAATGTTGAAAAACTATAATTGATCTTATGGAGTTAATCGTTCTGTCATCTAAAAGGATCGAATATATTTAGTTCAACTTAAATTAAAAAACTACTTATTATATAAGAAAATACTTAACGGATTGGAAAAACGGAACAACCCAGTGCGCATGTGCCCGACAGTTTAACGTAAACTGCTGTTTTATTTATGCGTTTTTGTCTTACTTCGTTACTTTCTACGACTTTATTTGTTACTTTTTTAAAAAAATAAAATGTTTTGTTTTAAACGGTTTATAATAAGTCTATATTACAACTCTTATTTCCGAAAACGTGTTTTCAACCAGGAAAAACTATTTATCCTTTTTTTCCGGTAAGTTAACTATCAAATCTTTCAGTCGTTGATATTAATCCATTTTTCGTTTCATATAAAAATGGGAGATAATTAATTATTTCAAATAAGCAAATTTAAATATACTTTAGAGAAAGAATTTTTGTGTCAGACTATTTGATGAGATCCACTTAATTGTACATTTACACCAATATCGTTAGAACTGTTTTCGAGAAAATCTGTTCTTTAAAGTTGCACTTCTGGTCAGTTAATTTTATCGAAAAAGTTGTTGTCACGCCTCTGACATAACTCTGCCTTAAATAGTTTCAGTTATGACTTTTCCATTTTTGAGCTTGACTGTTCTCAAATATACACACACACATACAAGCTTTCGCAAGTTCACTACATTTTCCCTTATATATATTTATAAAGCAAAATAGTTATATTCTAAAATAAATATAACTATCGATTGATACAGTATTACGTAATATTAATAATAAATTACCAAATATCCACATGTTTCTATAATGATATAACAAAATATATAACTAAAGAGGTGTCTTTGGTATTAAACAGTTCTAATGTATAATTTGATACTTGTATACCTCGTTAGGTTTGATGAACCGTATCTCAAACACTATAGGAGCTAAAGAAGAAAATGGTTATAATTATTTGCATATTTAGGCTCTTTTCAAAAACATATAAAGTAACCATTCCTGAATAATGGATTTTTTATAGCAAAAACCTCTAAAAATTTCTTACTATGTAACCTTAGATATCTTCTATAACTATTATAAAGAAACAAAGTAGGTATCATCTTTTAGGAAATTTAGTTCATTGTAAAAGACTAAATAACCAATTTTATAGAGTTCAAAATTGATGAGAAATTAAGATATGTTTTTTTTTTTTTTTTAATTCCGTGATAATTGATGGATAATGAAAACTGTTAAAGTCGAAAACTTGAATTCATCGTTAACTGTCTATGACATACCCCATACCAAAAATCTAACTGATTTGACGCAACGTAAAATTTACTTTTATGCTCGACTAAAGGTGTACTCAGGTTTATGTGTTGCGGTTATGAGCTCGGAGTATTCTAAGCTTAATGCATTTGCGCATCATTTCCCTGGAACTATTTCCTGAAAATAACAGTACAACAAAATTACTCGACCTCCCGTAGTAAGGACAAGAGAATACGATATGGTGTGATAATGTTGGTGAGGCAGTGGAAGGAGAAACGAAAGGTCATAGAACCCAACCAGGTAGGCGGCCCACTCCTACGTCCGTCCATATGTGCATTGGGGGCCTTTGCAGCATGTCTTCAGATCTGGTCATTTCAATGTCATTATGATTCCGAACGAGAATATTTTTATATCCACAATTAGTAAAAGGATTGAGTTTAATATATATAATAGCCTATTTAGTTTATATATGCATATATACACCGTAATGAAGGAAGACTTTGAACAAGGAAATTCCGCTCATTACATATTCCATTTTAAAAGCAATACTGCATCTCAAAGAAATTAATTTTAAAGGAAGTTTTTTTTTTTATTGGAGAAAATTAAAAAAATTAGAATTTAAAATATCAAAATGAAAAATTATAAAAAAAATATTTATTTTCTAAATCAGATATTATTTATTTATAAGAGCCAATAAATTTTTATTGTATAAATAATGCAACTCATTTATTAAATATTAACAATACTTAGTATTTTATTTTATTTTTTTATTCAATCAAATCGAAGTTCGGATACTGAAATGATGTTGCGTTGATTTGGCTCACTACGGAGAGGTGTTCCACACAAGTGTATGATTTGCATAGCAAATAACAGGATCTCTGCCTATATTGGACACAATATAATCAAACATGTACTTGTTTGGCTAATTACACTTTTGAAAATATACGGTTAACTATAAAACAGGGATAATGGTATAGTCTAAAAAAAGGTTTCTACTTAAATTAAATCTGATGAAATTATTATTTTTTACATTTGTTCAGAGTGATGTCTAGTAAAAATAATATCATTCATAAATGGAAAGTAAGTTTGAATCAGAAACTCAAGAAGATAAATACGCAATTTTCGTGTTTTCATAAAATATGTCAAAAACGGCAAATTCTAGCAAAAAACGCTCACTCCAACATAATATTGAAAATTCTATAAACGAAGTCCTTACCTTTTACATCAAATAGTTTTAGAAATAATTTCGCTTGAAAAATAAGGCAATTTTAAAAATTTTTTCTATGGTTCTTGATATATTTTATAAATATATTTCTAGTACTTCAACCGTGACTCTCATATTAAAATGCTTAGGACCAATTTTGTTGAGTATTCAGTTGTCAGGAAAATCTGTAGTTACCTTCCGATTTTGTACCCGTTCAAGAAGTATTTTACAGATATAACGATGACACGTTTAAGCCTGTGTGCTAATTCTCAAACAAAATATACACTAAATTATCAAGTAATAATACAAATAGCATATTTAACTTCACAAAGAATTAATCCATGATAAAAAACCAAAAACAAAATGAAAAATGAAAATAATAACTCTAGATATTGGAAAGTCAAAAAGCTGGTCTTGCTCCAGGTCCATATAATAAATACCATACAGCATCAAAGAACATTTTGAATAGAATCTAAAATTACAGCTAGAATAGGAGGCCCATGTTAAAGAGTCATCTTAACCATATTTAAAACTCACAATTTATATTTTTTACAGAAATTCAGCATCTATTGGTGAATATTTACCACATATACATATTTCTAACATTAATTAAATGTTTCCTATTTTAATTTCTCAATTATTATTTTATAACACTTAACTATAAGGATAAAACAAATAAACTATTCCATACAATAGGTATTCGTATAATATCCAAGTCCAAACTTTAGTTCTTTCTTTATTTAAATTATATACATTCTAGTTTCGCTTTATTTTAGTAAAAATTAAAAACTCCCTCTAATTTATAATATAGAAATAATGTTTCAGGGTTAAGTATTCAAACTAATAATATGAAATATTGACCTCAAAAAAAGTAAAAATTTTGCTCTTATGGTATATCCGTTAACGCATTGCTTAGGAGATAATTATGTTTAAAGGTTTTCATTGTTATGAATTATTTAGATTGTAAATAAGTTAATATGTGTTCAATGTGACTAGAGATTCTTTTATTTTTATCATTATTTTATTTTATTTATTTTTTCATGCACATAGTTTGATTATGTTCATTTTCTTTATCCTTCCGTTTCCATATATTTTACTTATTTTATGTACTTTTTTTTCATTAATTTATTTATTTTTCATTCTTATTTTATTTTATTTTAGTAAGAAAGTGATCATTCATCATTATTACCAATTGCCCACAACGGTATGGCAGATTGTAATATCTAGCAATAAATAAAGTTCGATTATTAAAAAATAAAAAAATATGTGTTCAAACTACTTTATTAATTAAATTTAAATATTAATATTCACATTTAATGTTGTTCAAAGTGATTACCTTGAGCTTTAGGACCATTGCCGTTCGGCCGCTGTTTTGGAAGAAAGATGCTGAGCCCGTCTTGCTTTAATTACCTTGAATTACTTTGAACAATATTCAATATGAATGTTAATATTCATATTTTCTCAATAAAGTAGTTGGTAGTAGTAAGTAAAGTAGTCTGAATAAAATATTTAAACGTGAGTATCTCATTAATAAATCGTTAACTGACACTTCCAGAGCGATTTATTTTCTTGTTCGGGAATAAATATACTGCAGTGAGGAATGAGTATAATTGTGTTGGTACTTAGAGGTATTTTTGTGAATAATCTCATTGACGGTAATTTTATCATAATTAAGTTAAAATATACACCATTTAAATGGAAATATTATAAAAAACAAATGATCATCTCCTAACTGTTCTCTGATCGATTTTTGTTCTTCAACTTCTGAAATTGCCAGCTTCTAATATTAAGGCACAACTTAATGATTATAGTTATAATTTAATGGGAATCTCTCCGAAAATTAATCTAAAGGCACGTTGAAATGTTATTGGATGGAGCAGGTAAAGACTAATTTATTATGAATTATTATGGTTAGTAATTACTGCTGAGCGATATTTAACCCAGGACCAGGGAATTATTGCAACTTATAGAGACAGCAATCCAATCAGAACCACTTAATTGTCCAACGTAATTAATTGTCATTTTCATTTATTTTTTTAAAAATTTATTACAACTTGCTGCCACAGTGATACTTTGAATCCATAAACGCATATTTAGTAATGGTTCCTCTAAAATCGAATACACGTTCCTAACAAATCCATGCAAAATATTAGAAACGATTCATTTATATTTCATTTAACCAAAATATAGTATACTTTTTTTATTACTGTTATTTATTTATTACGAGTTCAGCCTGGTGGACTTTACGTAGTTATTTTGACATTTTTTAACAGGTGATACTGAGGGTATAGTCCCATGCTGAAGACACCCTCTACTATGTACAATTCTTTAACCACTGAACAATTATAAATAGTAAGCATCAATTTAAAAAATATAATAATAGCTATGTAACTAAAGAATAAAAGGGGAAAAAACAAACAAAAACAAATGATATTCATAGAATTAATATAATAAATAATTGATTTATATTGTAAAAAATGGGGCAGAACAAAGAGAAAACAATAATAGTAATTAAAAAATCGTAATGCAGAGTTTATAGCAGGCTGTCTTGCATCAACCTGGGATTTCGTCTTTGGGATGTTTAATTTCTTACGTAGTAGGTTACTGCAACTTTAATTTCTAGTAGCTGGGAATGGAATTTTGTAATATATTTATTTTGGCGGAAAATATTATTTTGAACTCCCTGGGGATCATAGATCATTATCTACTCGGTAATTAGTTCTGAAATTATTATTTTTTTTTTTTAGTTTTTGAACCTCTCGATTTGTTTTTTAACTCATTCTCCTAACTTATTTATTCAGTAAATTATTCCTTTTAACTAACTTTTTGTTTTTTAAATCTATATATTATTTTTATTTTGTAAACTATCTACTGCTGTGACTATTGTGTCTTTGGTTTCATTTTATATTGCTATCTAATAATCAATTCGTTTAATTCGTTTGACGGATCGGACGTATGTAACGGATCACTGGAGAGGGGAAGTCTGAGAGAGTGAATTAGGGAGAATGAAATAAAATTGTAAATGGAACAAAATTGTTAAATAGAAAAGAAATTAAAATATTTGTATTTAGTGTGTAGACGAGTATTGATTGTAAAAGGAAAAGTTAGGGGAGAAAAAAATTGACATAGTGAGTTTTGATGTCAAATATCGATTTACTGATGTACCAGTAGATGACTGCTTGGAGCTAATAGAAGCTAATTGGGAAAAAATAAAGAACCATACGCCAATAAAAGACAGGAACATTTTCATTGAAGGCATAAATCTATGCACTAAGTGCAATTTTTTCAAATACAAAGGAAACTATATACGGCAGCTGCATGGATTAAAGTAAAATAAGTTAAAAATAAATTTGAGTGGGATTTAAATCAACAACTTATTAAATACTCAATTAATGAAAACAGAAATAAAACCAATCCTAATAAGAAAATATATAGACGACTTAATAATCATAACAAAGAAAGACTGCTACCAAGAAATTTTAAAATTATGTAATAAATTCCACAAAAGAATTGAATTCACTGTTGAAATACCTCAAAATAAGATTCCTGGACATGGACATAATCATAGATAGACAAAAAATAACCAATACAATACTAAGTGGACTAAAAAAACTAATACAAGCAATAGATTACTTAATTTCTTTTGAAATCACCCATAATACCAAAAAGAAAACATTGCAAAAAATTTAATAGATAGAGCAATAAACTTAACAGACAACATTTACACAAAAGATATTCAGACTGAGGTATACCATGCTAACTGAAAACTTTTATCCCAAAAGATTGATAAACAGATTATGGTACAATAAAATTAATAACAAACATACGACCCGAAACAACACAGAAAGTAGAACTCCGAGGAAAATAAAAGTAATCAGAACAACAAAGAAAGAAAAAAATAGAAAAACCACCAAGTCAAAAAAGAATCACTGAATTTTATAAAGAAATAAACAAAAATATTACAATAGACGACAATAGAGAAAAAGGACAAGAGCAATAATAATTTTTTTTTTAAACTTCAATACATACCAGGCCTTACAAATAAAATTAAAAAAACACTGACAGAATATGACCATATAAGTAGGGTAATAAAGCCGATTCTGGGCCAGTAAATGAGCAGTTTTGGACTTTGGACCCTCGAACCAGCCTTAACCACGTGTCCTTGGACTTTGGACTCTAGCCTCGAACCGGCCTTAACCACTCACGTGTCCTTGGACTTTGGACCCTAGCCTCGAACCTACCTTAACCACTAGTCACGTGATCTATGGGGGGGG
>NW_027114223.1:0-1143 GCF_000696795.3 Halyomorpha halys
TTTTTAACTTTGAATTAATAATGATAATATTAATATAAAGTTTTGAAATTAAAACAAAAAAGGAATACACATGAGTTATTTGTTTCAGTAGATAATTTAAAAAAAAAAAAATTGTAGTTGTTTGTTGTACATTTTATGAAAATACTAGCATTATACTGTCTGCAATTCACATTCCTTGTCGTGTAGACATTAATTTCTGATATTTATGCTTTTAATGTTCCTTAAAAATATATAATGAATAAATTGGGCTCCGTATGGTCCAAGGTGTTTTCTTGTCTCACTTGTAGCTCTATCCAAGTCACAAGGTAATTGCATTTCTATGTTTTTCAATTCCTCTACGTTCGGGGGGTTCTCATTCCATTTTACCACGTTCACAAAATTTGCGTTACTGTCATGTAATTTTTGATAGCAATAGTATAAATAGCTTAGCTCTATGAGCTATTTTAATTTTGATAAAGGCAACCATCAGAAATAATCGCAATGGGGAGTTTTCACTGAAAGAAGAACATTTGACTTCGTGAATTTGAAATTTAATAGTATCCTTTGAAACAAAATAATTAAATACATGAATAGATTATTCAGATTTTTTTTTTTTTTACTTTCGTCACATTCAGCACCAAAAATATTATTTATTATCACATTATCAATAATAACAACTTTTTTAGTTATTAATAACATGACCAGAAACGTTTATAATTGGAAGTAATACAGGGAAATGAATTGAAGAGGGAATCTTTTTTATTTAAATTCGGAGAACTCAAACGTTGTTTATGATTATGAACTCTTTAAAAAAGTAAACAACCAATTACTCTTCTCCATATTTCTTGAATATGGTTTTAATGATGTTTTATAAAATTATTAGATGAAAATTTAGAACATTTGCTTAAATTAAACAACGCCCTTTAAAACCTTTTATCTCTTAATGTGCATAAGTTCACATACCAAATATCTCCTATCTATAAACATTTATTTTAAATATTAAAAACAATTGGATTTCTTGTATATGAATAAACTTAAAAATGCAAATTTTAGATAAACAATAAAAGAAATATTTGTTAAATGAAATGTATAATAATATAAGAAATTAATAATTTAGCGAGAGTTTTTTTACTTTATTTTATTTTATTTTTTATTTTATTTTAT
>NW_027114224.1:0-1475 GCF_000696795.3 Halyomorpha halys
TTTTTTTTTGCGATTGTTACATTACAATTGTACTATAGTACAGTTATATGCACTTACAATGGTACACTTACCTCAGCAAAGTCTATTATACTTTACTTATTTTCTTTAAAGTTATTTCCCATATCATTCATTGAGTAGTACTAAGTTTTTCAAGATTTTTTTTGTTGCAATAAGTTGTTTTAGCATTTGGATCTTCTAATTAAGTGTATAATCATTGTACATTCATTTATAAGAGATTTTTAATTGTATGTATATTATTCATGAAACATATCTAAAAACTTATGTTACAATGAAGATATACTAATTGGTAAGGTAAATATTGTTATTACCAAATTACAGCAAACAATAATTACCAAATTATTTCATATTTCATACAACCTTACAAAGCCACAAGGCAGTAGTATGCTAGGATACACTTGTCATTTGTATTATGCATTTGTATGTATGTATTGTATAAATTTAATAATAATGGAGGTTACGAAAAAAAAACATACATATTTTATACTCATTTATTATTTATTGCTATGAATAATGAGGAATTGTTTTAATAAATAATATTAAAGGTACTTCAAAAATATTGATTGAAATTTTTTAATTTTTCTGTTGCTTTGAAAAATTCTTATTTTTCTAAGGATTAAAAAACGATCACCGACTTTCTAGAAACCAACAATTGAACAAAATATAACAAAGCCGCGTATTATGGAATGAGGTATGAAATGATCAGTTGCTTCCAATTCCCTAGTCTGTTTTAGACGGTTGCGTAAAAACTGGTTTTTCCTTTAGTGAATCATAAAATTCTTTTATATAACTTATAAAACTTTATATTTTATATTATATTGCTTTACATTTCAAATGATAAATCGTTTTTTATTTCATATATACAAAATATAAGGCAATAGAAAGTGTTTTTTTGTTTTTTTTTAAATTCGGGATTAATGTCCTGTTACAATATTTCAATGAGGATGAATAGAAGGAGATCCCAGAAAACCCGTCCCCTAAAATCCCGGACTTATCTTACCTTTGAAAAATTTATTTGAAACGGGAAGAGAATTAATTATATTAAGTTAGAATAATAGTAAAATCGAAGAACAATTAGAAAGTATTATAATTGGAAAGGGAAGTAATATTAGTCGATGTACGACATGTCACAATTCATAAGAGAAGATCACAACACACAAAAAAGGAATCCTTCTCCGCCGAACCCGCCCCGCTAAGACCCCCGGGGAGCGACGGTCCTATATCACTTTTGAAATATTTATTTAAAATGGAAGATGAGACTCAGTTTAGTTAAATCGAGCAAAAATTAGGAAGTGGGGAAAATTGGAAAATGACGTGAACATCTGTGAATCTGTGTAAAACAACATTACTACAAAAATACTTAACAAGACTACAGATTAGATTAGATTAGATTTTTATTCAGGGTGATCAACATCTAGGTTATTACACCCTTTTTACTTCATCTATCTTCTTGACTT
>NW_027114225.1:0-3820 GCF_000696795.3 Halyomorpha halys
TAGTTAGGGGTGGCATTTGTATGTCTATACCCCCTCATAATCAACTGTTAAAAAATATATATAATATAAGTTATATCAACCATATTAGGCCCACCAGGCCGATCTGGTATAAAATAATATTAAAAAAAAAAGAAATTATGAATAAATGCTATAGTGACAAACAGGTCTTATTTTAACTGCATTAAATTGGGCATAATAGCCTGCAAAATCGCAATTAATCTGGGCTATTACACTAAAATTAAAATTTTCCATGATAGGGGCGTGATCGGTTGGGGCCAAGAGACTTATTGTAAAATAAAAATGGAAAACTGGAGTTCTGGCAGTGTTCAGATGCTCCACTCAAGTCGAGTGTTTGGGCTTTATCGCACTTTCTCAGCCTTCTCTGGCTCATTACCAGTGACGCGGTGTGAGGGAAGCATTGGGATCTCAAAGAGCTCTGCTCTACCTCTCATATGTGGGGATAGAAGGGGCTCAGGGATTTTCGCGTCGATAGTGTAGATACTGTCTGTATATAAGAATGCAAATAAGTGACTGACGTTTCGGCCCTCAGGCCATTTTCAAGGATACATCCTACAAAAATTTTGTTTGTTTTTACATAACAATTACATTATTTCCTTCAAACTACATACTGATTTCTTTGGCCATACCTTCAATTCTGATGTCATTTCTCTTTTTTAAAAAAACCCATAACATTGCAGGTTAATTTCCCTTGTCACATCTTTAAAATAAATAATATCATAATCACTTCATAAATTTTTGTTTTTAAATAGATTTCTATACTTACATAACTTATTTTATTAAATTTGATATCCTAGATTTAAAACTTATTTTACAAACCACTTTCCCTTCTTTCATTTATATGTATACAACTTAAAAACAGAACCTACCTTCAAACATTTTAAAAAGAAATGAGATCAGAATTGAAGGAATGGCCAAAGAAATCAGTATGTAGTTTGAAGGAAATAATGTGATCGACCGAAACACTGAATGTTTTAATAACGATGGCTGAGACAAATTTAATATTGTTTTACAAAATTCCTTACCTTTTTAATTATCCTAATCCTTTGGTTCAATCCTTATCCAGTTCCACCCATCCCTACCGCCCACCTAAAAGGTTGAAACGGCTGGGGCCAAGAGACTTATTGTAAAATAAAAATGGAAAACTGGAGTCTGGCAGTGTTCAGATGCTCCACTCAAGTTGAGTGTTTGGGCTTTATCGCACTTTCTCAGCCTTCTCTGGCTCATTACCAGTGACGCGGTGTGAGGGATGCATTGGGATCTCAAAGAGCTCTGCTCTACCTCTCATATGTGGGGGATAGAAGGGGCTCAGGGATTTTCGCGTCGATAGTGTAGATACTGTATACAAAAATGCAAATAAGTGACTGAAGATTATTTTATTTTATTATTATTGGTTCATTTTCTTTATCCTTCAGTTTGTATATATTTAGAGAGAGAATTTATTTTTATTTTTTTCATTTATTTACTTAATTTTATTCTTTTCGTCAATTCCTATCCACTACATATTTCCTTATAATCCGCTCCTACCTCTCCGATAGAACCTTTAAACTAATTCATAACCTAGCCTACTCATCTCTCTTTTCTCAGTTTGCCGGTGTTGCTCAAGGTAGTATTTTAGGTCCCATTCCTTATACGGTTTATACAGCTGACATCCCAACCCACCCTACCACAGTCCTAACAACATACGCTGATGACACATGTATACTGTCTGTAAACAACGACCCAACTAATGCATCAAAAACACTACAGAAACACATAACATCTATTGAAGAATGGTGGAACCTTCACTCTCCGTCGTAAACCTCTACTCTCTTGTCCTACAGTATCCTTTCTAAATACTCTACTAACGCTTTTTGAACAGATTCGATACTTAGGACTCCATCTTGACAAAGGACTTACTTGGAATCTACACACAAGACTGAAACGACAAGAAACTGCTCGTAGATTCCGATTGCTACAACACTTACCTGACAAACGCTCTAAACTTCCTATTCAATACAAAAAATTAGTATACTCTACGATAATCAAACTAACTTGGACATGAGCTCTGGGGCTCTACCAAACCATCAAATTCCTCCCGCATCCAATCCTTACAATCCAAAATCCTACGTAAAATCCTTGATGCTCCTTATTACATTACAAATAAACTCATTCACAAAGACCTTAACCATTCATTGCAGATTTGGCCCAAAACAGATATGCGTCTTTTTATTCCAAACTCCTTAACCATCCTAACCCATGAATTCTTAATCTTTCATCCTTAACAATCCCTGATAATCCTCCGAGGCGTCTGAAAAGAAGATGGCCACGAAACCTTCCAATTTAAATTAATGCTTAAATTACCACCAATGGGTGGTTCCAAGTGTATATTAAACATTTTTACTTATTGGATTTATTATTTGTACAGTTGTAAATCACATTAAATAAATTTAAAAAAATTGTATTCTTATGTTATTTTATTTTAGTGTGAATGAAATCAGTTATCACTTTTACTGACTACCCAACAATATTTTGGAAGATTGTAATATTTAATATTAAAAATAAATATATATAATTATTTATTAATTATCCTTTTAATATATATTTCTCACCACCATGTTTAGTTTAATTTTCAATTTTACATATATATTATTTGAAGGAGATAGTCAGAGCTAAGGAAAAATAAATAAAAAGTTTTCAACTATTTATAAAATATTTGTATACTAACCGCAATATTATTATTTCCCTGTCTCTCACTCCGCATCAATATTGACAAATTTCAACGTCATTTTGACTGCCAGTCTCTTTTTTTAAATCTCCAGTAATCAAATTAGGTATTGTTTATGTATCCTATTTCTTGTTACGATCCCTTATATCACTGGTTTAGTGATATTTTTTTATTGTTTTCTAGTCATTTTATTTGTCCTTTACTTTACTGTTCTTTTGACCTTGTAAATTCCTATTTTCATCGTCTACCAACAATTAATGGAGCAGTGGTACAGAACTTAAGCAATCGATTTATTTTTATTAATATATATTTAAAGTTTCTCTAATTACTTTTCAGCACCAATCAATTTCGTTTATTAATTGTATTTTTTTTAAAAGTTTTAGTAAAGCCATTTTTTTGTTTTCCGTATCAAAGAAAATATTATTAGCTTAATTATTTTTTATTTATGATTGGTTGAGAATGGTTTAGTTTCTTGTAAATGAACACAATTTTGATCATTCTTTTTCTCTCAACTTTTTATTCTTTATAATTCTCCAAAGTTTCGGCCCTCAGGCCATTTTCAAGGATACATCCTACAAAAATTTTGTTTGTTTTTACATAACAATTACATTATTTCCTTCAAACTACATACTGATTTCTTTGGTCATACCTTCAATTCTGATGTCATTTCTTTTTAAAAAAAAAACCCAAAACATTGCAGGCTAATTTCCTTTGTCACATCTTTAAAATAAATTAATCATTAAAATAATATCATAATCACTTTATAAATTTTTGTTTTTAAATAGATTTCTATACTTACATAACTTATTTTATTAAATTTGATATCCTAGATTTAAAACTTATTTTACAAACCACTTTCCCTTCTTTCATTTATATTTACAACTCAAAAACAGAACCTACTTTCAAACACTTTAAAAAGAAAGACATCAGAATTGAAGGAATGGCCAAAGAAATCAGTATGTAGTTTGAAGGAAATAATGTAATTGTTATGTAAAAACCAAAAAATTGTTGTAGGTTGTATCCTTGAAAATGACCTGAGGGCCAAAACGTTGGAGAATTATAAAGAATAAAAAGTTGAGAGAAAAAGAAGGATCA
>NW_027114225.1:5935-6287 GCF_000696795.3 Halyomorpha halys
TACTATTTGAGTTTTTCTTGACCGCACCCGGACCATATTCCTTTCATCGTTAAGTAAAATAATTTTAAATTATTAATAATTTTAGTTTTTAAATTTTTCAAGTACTATTTATTATTTTTTTTTAAGTTTTTAATTAAAACACAAAAACTTCGGACTTGAATTGTAGAGGACAATAAAATTTGTGAAGATCAGACGTATCCAGTCCTTTTAATCTAAAGTCCTTCGAACAATAGTGAACGCTCCATATTACGTAACCAACAAAACCTTACATCATGACCTCAACGTCCCGTATGCCATAGACATTAATCCATCCAGATTTATTCAGACCTCCTTGGCACAATTTCTTCCCAGC
>NW_027114225.1:9314-9588 GCF_000696795.3 Halyomorpha halys
CAAAATCGCCGAAAAAATTCTTAATCCGACCAATTCTAGTATCTTCTCTTACTCATTCACATTTCGACTATGGACGCCTAGAGTATGGAGGACTAACTATTGAGCAGGAAATAAGACTAATGAACTATTTTATAATATATAATATAATAATATTCCGAGCAACGTTAGTTCTATCCTAGTATCCGGAGACTAAACCTTCTTGGCAAGTTTATATTCCAATCCGTAATAACCAAAATACTTTCCTTATATCATTGACTTACTCACCTTACTTTTA
>NW_027114225.1:10611-11119 GCF_000696795.3 Halyomorpha halys
TTATTTTCTGGAAGTACCCATCGCCTTCTAGTATCCTCTCTTATTCATTCACATTTCGACTATGGACGCCTAGAGTATGGAGGACTAACTATTGAGCAGGAAATAAGACTAATGAACTGGGAAGGATGGGACCAAAGATACTACCTTGAGGAACACCATTGGACTAAGAGAAGAGGGATGAATAGGAACCAGTGTGGTTTACTTTAAATAATCAGTGAGAAAGGAACAGATAATGAGGAAGTATGATGAAAAATAATTTCTAAAACATGGCTCATCTGGTCAGTCGATTTTATATCCAGTTACTTATTCGAATCATACCTCACCTATCCAGTTTCAAAACACTAGGAGTGACCTTTGATCAGCACTTAACATGGAATAGCCTTATTTACCAAATGGCTCAACAAATTATCTCAATTCTTTAACAACTCCTAAAATCCTGTAATTTATTTTCTGGAAGTACCCATCGCCTTCTAGTATCCTCTCTTATTCATTCACATTTCGACTATGG
>NW_027114226.1:0-313 GCF_000696795.3 Halyomorpha halys
TTTTGACACAGTTAGCCATAAGATCCTCCTTAATTAACTTCAAAACCTTTCCATGTCAAATAGTGTCCTAAAGTGGTTCCTTTCCTTCCTGTCCTATCGTTCCCAGTCGTCATTCCGAATAAACCTCTTTCCTCTCCCCTGCTTCTGTCACAAGGTGTTCCTCAGTGCTCCTCACTTTCACCAACTCTTTTCTCCATTTATATCAATGCTCTTCCTGATTCCATTCACCACACACAGTACCACCTATACACAGACGATCTCCAAATCTATCTGTCCTTCCATCCCTCCGAAATGCTTGAGGCCATCCAAAAGA
>NW_027114226.1:1296-1614 GCF_000696795.3 Halyomorpha halys
AATGAGGGCACTGATGTGTCTTTTCGACTGAATAAAAAGGGATTGTATGTTCTTTATAACCAAATGGTATACTTCTTTTGTAGCCACAATGATTACATTTACAAGCCTTCTCAGGAGCATGATGATGGATAACAGGAACGTTAGTTTGATATATCTCATTTAGTAAGTAATTAAGGTCGGCATAACAATAAATATAATATTATATATAGATAGTTGACCTTATGTTAAATTAAGATGACCAAGGTTGCGGTAAGAAACCAAAAATTAAAAAAATGGAATTAATAATAGTGAACAAATGATACTACTTCTGTTATTCGG
>NW_027114226.1:6605-9504 GCF_000696795.3 Halyomorpha halys
GATTGGAGGGTTTGGGATACAATGTAAGGATCATTGTTCACTGACAATAGACATGTGTCATCGGCATACGCGGTGAGGATTGTGTTAGAATGGGTTGGAATGTCAGCTGTGAAAACTGTATATAGGATAGGACCATTCCAAGTTCTTAAAATCAAAAAACCTACCTATATCATAGATCTCCTCACTCTTAGAACCTGCTTCTTTAGCAAATCCTTCGTCATACGTGCAACTTCCCTCTGGAATTCTCTTCCCATCTCCATTCGCCAGTCCTCATCTATTCTCTTCTTTAAACAACACCTATTCCTTCATTTATTGAATAACCAAACCTCCACGTCTTTGTAATCAAATAAATAGGCAGGTATTAATTAACATTATAAACAGTAGTAAAGCCAATATACCAATGTAATTTCATTCTACTATCTGAAAATTTGTAAACGCTCGCCTGATAAAAATCTCATTATATGAACCATGTAATTATTCTTAGGGGACATATGTCCCAGAATAAAGTTATTTTTTCATTTCATTTCATATGTCTGTCCAACTTCACCAAACTTTCAGGGCCATAAACCAGATTTGGCAAATAGCATTAACGATATGGAGGTTGACCTGTCTCTTGCCAACTATACTGTTGGAAATCTGATATTTTTGGTTGCTTCTGCTATTCTGCTGTACACTTCCTTGTCTACGGCAGCTGTGTCGCTAACCATTGTGCCCAGATATGAGAAGTCCTCAATAACCTAAGCTCGTCACAGTTACAAAAGAGATTTATGTTCACCTCCTTCCTAGAGATCAACAGGATTTTAATGCTATTTCTTTCTTCTGACTATGTCTGTGAATATATATGCCTGTAATACCAGGTCAGACCAAAAGTTCGTGTGAATTTTCAGTATATTTTTAAACAATGTCAATAAAAAACAATTTAACTTTACAATCAATGATATATTTTCCTCTACTAACTACATTTCTTTTCATCTCAGAGGTAGATTCTTTATTCCATTGCCGTAGAAAACATTGGTTTTGTTGCAAAAAAATGAAGTTCATTGTGTACATCCCGTTTAGAATTTGACTTTTTCCTTAATAAAATATTTTGTATGGTACAAAATAAATGAAAATCACTTGGGAAATAAGCATGATGTGGTAAAAGCTCCTAATTCAATTCACTAATTTTTTGCAGTGTTGTTCGAGGAATACACGATTTAGTGTTGTCAACATTACAATAGCAAACAACACTTTCCTGATATTCACAAAAAGTCGGAATTTTTCTGCTACTTTCTCAAACTTTAAATTTATGAAATTATTTCTGGGAAGTCCTTACTCTGGATTGTACCTTCATAATCACTATTAGTTTTTATTTCTTCAGATCTGGTAGATTCACCACAAGAAAATAAGACATAGTATTGATTATTGATATTAGTTTTCTATGGGAACTAATATGCAACCGATGTTTAGGAAAATTGGTGACCGATTGACTAATGCATTATTCAAGCGACAAAATGATTCAAAAGTTTCGTAATCTTATTGGTCTAGTAGTGAGTCATAGCTAATGCCATGCATGCAATTAATGCGCACGAAATTATGGACTGACCTCATAATATTATTCTTAATTCAACTTTCATTTTACAGATCTTTCTATCGTTATCCAAAACATATGTTTTAAATTGGTGCCGAAAACTGGAATTCTATTCCGAATTCAGCTGGTAATTTTTTTTTTTTTTTTCTTTCAGTCAAATTTTTCTTTTTCTTCTTTCTTCTCTCGATTAACGTAGTTCCATCATGGTAAATGACGAGCAACCACGGTTAAGAGAGCCGGTTTTAAACTTCCCGCCGCCTAATCAAGCGGGTCCTGCGGCTCCGGTAGCACCTGCACCTCCGGTAATGCCCCCACTACCAGAGACCACGTTAGTTCAGGCGCATGCCAATATGCTAGCTAAGCTAAAGGTGAGGACAGCCACGTCGCAAGATTTAAGGAAGGCTATCTCAGACCTAGAAGGTTTCTCAGGTGAGATCGGCGAACTGATCCACTTCCTCAAAGGAGGTGATCGACCATAGAAAGAATGGAGGCCAAAGTAGCGAAGGTCATGCTGGATAGGAACGAAGCCATTTCGCTGAAGGCGGCATTAATTTACAGAATTAAGAGAGCCATTCTTAATCACATCCAAGCTGATGAGAAGACAGCCTGGCCAGTGGTCAAGGAGTGATTGAAAAAGACTTACGGAAGAGGAAGATGGACTCCAGAGGAGGAGTTCTGGGAGAGAAGAAAGCAGGATCAGTCGAAGGGACAGTATGCGGCATCATTACTTTATTTCTCCTCCATACCTCCCTTCCCTAATTTCTACTTCCCCTTCTCCTTCTCCTCTACTTCTCCACTATCTCCCTCTTCTCCGCCCCCTACGCAGCCTTCTCCTTCGATCAATTTAACCTTCAATAACCAAACAAATGATGACAATTATGAACAACTATAATCAAAAAGAAGAAGGCCTAAGAAAAAATCTCCATAATCGGAAATCTAAAAAAAATATGATCCGTAAAACAATGTTTACATATCTTTTAAATGGTTACTACTTAAACTATATTTATAACTGTAACCAGTGCCCTAATTCATTTATAATTTTTTATCAAACTAATTCATTCATAATTTTTATCTATTCATCTTTCATCGATTATTATTATTATTTTTTATACTCTTCTAAATGGAAAATGGATCCCAATTTTTCATCCTCTAAATACAATCCCAATATCTTAAAATGACTCTAATATAGTGGAATTGTAATGGCTTAAAAACACACTTTAACGATTTGAAGATAATAATTAAAGATGAGAATCCGTTTTGTATATGTATACAAGAAACCCACCTTAAGAACACAGACAACATTTCTTTGAAAGATTTTGACATATACCG
>NW_027114226.1:9554-29804 GCF_000696795.3 Halyomorpha halys
TAGTCGTAACCGATTATGGAAAGGCAATCTTTGTCGATGAAATTCCATTTCGCATATATTCGCTAATTGTTTAGACGTAAATCATTATTTTAAATTATGTTATGATGAAATAAATAACATACAATAGTGCCAAATTCCGTAATGATACTTAGGACTATACAGCTTACCAAATGTATAATTTTATGGTAGTACACAATTTTTAAAAATCCATGTTGATAAGTTACTTTGAGCAAGGAGGAAAATCGCAACATTTATTCTTGTACGAATAAATTGCATGTGCGTATCTGACGTTGGTAGTTTCCCTGTCTTTCAGATGGTCTCAGCAAAGCAAGATGTACCCACTATAAGTTATTTTTAAGTATCAAAGCACCAATACCTCGAATAGTTGTACCCGATTTTGGAAAGGCAATCCTTGTCGCAATTTTCGCATGTATTCGCTAATTGCTGAGACGTAAATCATTATTTGCAATTATGTTATATATGCTAGTGTGGAAGGTACCAGAAAGTCTTTGCTTTTTAGGATAATAGGACCTGGGCCCTACCAAAATTTAAGAGATCTCTGTCAATCGGATTCTCTTAATGACAGGACTTATGTACAGGTTATTGCCTTGCTTTTTGGCAGGCATTTTGGCCCTTCCAGAAATAAGTTCCTGGAAAGAGAAACTTTCTTTAAAAGAAAGCAAGGGAATGAAAGTCTGGTCGAATTTGCTATATATAACCCTTTGCAGTTTAGCGAGGTATTGTGAGTTTGGTACCTTTCTTGACCAAGCACTACAGACTCAATTTTTAAATAATTTAGTCTTATGGAGTGAAAGATAAAATCATAGCAGGCGCAGAGAATTTTAATGCACTGGTCTACTTAGCTTGCCGTTATAAAACTGAGCTAACTAGAGCAATGAGTAATTTAAATTTAAGTTTAAATAATGACCAATAGGTGAAATATGTAATCAAAAACAGGGTTTCAAAGGCTATCAAAAGATCACAGTAAGTTTCAAGAATCGAAACAATCTTCAGTTAGACTTTACAACTATAACTTAATAGGCCAACATTTGAATCCAATTTTAAAGTCAATAGTGGTTATTTAGATTACTTAAAAATCAAATATCCGGCAGTCTTCAGTCTTCAATCAGGTAAAATTAAAGGCATTCAGAATAAAGAATATTTGTCGACTTCGCTCAGTTACAATCAACAGAATTATTTATTGTCGTTGTTAAATTACAAATGAGAGCATCTAAAGAGAAATATACAGCAGAGTCTCAAAGTAAACTGACTGAATATAAACCAGGAGAATTGGTGTGGGTTCGATCCATCACTCACAAGATAGTCAAGTGGCTTCCCGGAGTTATAGAACAAATAGTTTCTACGGTTTCATACCAAGTCTGAGGCATACGTCTAGTTCGCACCTATGGAAGCGTTCTCCAGATGCTAAGTCTATAGAGTTGGACTCACTAGCTAGGCAGCCTGAAGAGTTTTATCAAGACCTATCTAAACCAACCAGTGCTGCTGTTCCATCAAGGGACATTCCTGCATCGGTAGAACATTTACCACCAGCGCTCCCTGCGAAACCGGCTTCAGTGGAACCTTTACTGTCAGACCCTACTTTGGAACCTCCGACACCATCTTCTGAGCAGGCTAACTGTAATTTACCCCCTGAGGAGGCCAATTCTAGGGTTATCCGGCCCTCATTTAATCCATGCTCTGGTCTGTCAACACCTTCACGGAAATCTGTCATCCAAGATCTCACACGAACAAGCCGGTCATGTCGGACCATCAAGACTCCTAAGCATCTCTCAGATTATGATATATCCCATTAATTAATGTTTTGTTCCTTATTTAAGCAGGGGAGGATGTAATGTTTGATATGCATATTAGCTCTTTGGCATAACTCCCCTACCTGTTATAAGTCAGTTGAATACAATGTTATGTTAGATGCTAACCTGTTTGTTCTGTTTTCCTTTTCCAACATTAAAGAACCCTATATTTTGCTAAAAACATTTCAGCGAGCTGGGTAACCTGGGCTAAAAGTATGTTTTGTGATGCTCAAGAAATTGCCCGAAATTCGCAAAATAGGAGTGTCGTGAACACCTATTACCATACTGAATCAGCTAAACAAATAATCACTATTGGTTTATTTACTATTGTGGTCGGGAATAATGAACTCACAGTGCAAACGAGGTTCACAAATTGCTACATCATCATACATAGAATGTTCATAACTCAAATCGAAAGAATTTAGGAATTGATTACTTATATGCATCGATAAATTTATTATTAGTCAGTGAAACATGTGGTTTACAGTTTAATTTTGTAATCTGTTGTTTTTTTATCATTAAACTATTGTTTTTTGTTGTATGTAAAGATTATATTTTGTTACAATACAAATGTTTGATTTGAACTTTTGAGCACTTTATTTAATAACTTTTGGAGGTATCAATAAATTGGGTAAATTTATATGATTCCCTACATTTGGTGACCCAGACAGACCAAAGAATTTGAGGACCAAGGACAGTTGAGTCGTATTAAGATAAATATTATCTGGTTTTAATTCAATAAGAATCTTACAATAAAATTATTTCAGCACATGAAAAAGAAAAATATGAGGGTTCTTTTTGTTCCTCAGTATCCAATAATAAGAAAGGGAACTTAAAACTGCCAAAGACTAAATTGAAAGAATTCAATGGGAAATAAAAGAGTGGCTTGGATTTTGGGGTCAGTTTAGTAGAATACATGAAGATCCACAAATAGAACCAGAGGATAAATTCCAGTATTTGATTCAAGCCACAGTTAAGGGTACTCGTGCTTGAGATACTGTAGAAGGTTTTCCAGCAACTTCAGAAAATTATGGTAATTTCCTGTTTAAAGTCTCGTTTTGGGAGAAATGATATGTTGACAGAATTTTATATTAGAGAACTTTTGGGTGTAGTAAATAGAAAGGTTAGGTCAGGGAATAATAAGGTAAACTCTGTTAAGCTGTATGATCAACTAGTAGCTCATTTAAGAGCTCTTGAGTCAGTAGGAATCACAAAAGAGAGGTATACTGAAATTTTTTATACTATCTATGGTTGAGTCATGCTTGTCTGAAGATATGATTGGAGTATGGTTGAGGAGTAAAGTAGATACAGCTAGTGAAACTGAAACTTATAAAATTAAATTAGATAAGTTGTTTGCATTCCTTAAATCAGAGGTGGAAGGTGAAGAGAGAAGAAATTTAGCAAAATCTGAGTTCAGGAATGAGAGTAACCGCAAGAGCATCCGGATACGCAAGGAGGAAACACCTGTTCCTACTGCTAGTCATTTATTTTCTGTTGAGAGAATTAAAAGGAATGTGAATTGTTTATTTTGTGAAAGGGTCATGAGAGTAGAGACTGTTTTAATGCTCAGAAAATGACATTGGGGGGAAAAGAAGGCTATATTGAACCAAAAAAGAGTATGTTTTTTGTTTTCAGTAAGGCATAGTTCACTGATGTGCACAGAACTTTCAATAAATAAAGAAGAGAAAAGGGAAGAGATTAATACTGTAGGCTAGCTATTGTAGTTCTGGAGAAATAATATTACAAACACTTAAAGTTCAACTTGTGATTAAAGGGCACAGTAGAGTAGTTAGAGCTTTAATTGATACCAGTTCTCATATTGAAGAAATTGGTTGAGTTAAAAATAATGCCAGTAGGTAGCGAAAAATTAACATAGATCCTATTTGGAGGAAAGGTTTGTCAAAAGAGCAAACATGGGAGACATACTATTACGGTTATCCATTTACATATATTTTAAATGGATACTACATAAACTATATTACAACTGTAATCAGTGCCCTAATTCATTCATAATTTATCTATTTATCTTTATCTATTATTATTATTATTTTTTATACAACTACCTCTCTACAAAATGGAAAATGGATTTCAAGTTTGTATACTCTACATACAATCCCAATATCTTAAAATGACTCTTATACAGTGGAATTGTAATGGCTTAAAAACGTACTTTAACGATTTGAAGATACTGATTAAAGATGAGAACCTGTTTTTTATATGTATACAAGAAACCCACCTTAAGAACAGAGACAATATTTCGTTAAAAGATTTTGACATATACCGTAAAGATGGACCGAATGATGACCATGCATGTAGAGGCGTCCTTATTACGATTAAAAAATCGGTTTTCTCTACAAAAATAGAAATTGACCTCAACCTTCAAATTATAACCGTAACCTTACACCTTGGAATAACATTTTCGATTTGTAATATATACTTATCACAAGACCGACTTATACAAACGAACGATCTTCTAAATATCACCATATTATTTTTGTGGGCGATTTGAATGGCCATAGCCCGAGATGGAGTTCAAATGATCTAAATACAAGAGAAAGAATAATAGAGACATTCATAGATCAGTCGAACCTGCAACTCGTTAATACTAGAGAACCAACCTTTTTAAGTTTTAGCTACGGCACTTACTCATCCATAAACCTCTCCATATGTAGTCCCTCACTATATAATATTATTGAATGGACAGTATTACCCTTACTTTACGGAAGTGACCACTTTCCAATTCGTCTAAATTTTAAAAACTCGAACCATGACATAGCTAAAAAACCTAGATGGATCATAGAAAAAGCAAACTGGATGCTATTCACTTAGCTCGTTAAACCACCTGAGACACAACCATGTAGATTAAGTGTTGAGGATGGCTGTCATCTTCTAATGGAAAGCATATTGCGGACAGTGAAGATAGCTATTCCTAAAACAAAAATCACCACCAAAAGACCTTCCGTCCCCTGGTTTAATGAACAGTGCAAGGAAGTTATTTGAAACTGTAAGAAAGCATACAAGATCTTTCAAAGGAATAGCACACAAGCAAATTTCATAGAGTATAAGAGACAGAGAGCCCTATGCAGACGAACAATAAATAATAGCAAATCTGAATCCTGGAAACAATTTGTTGAAACTATAAATTCATCCACCCCACCAATTTAGTGCGGGATAAAATCAGGAAAATTCACAAAAACTATCCAGCAACCCGATATACACTACTGAAACTGACTGATGACCCTGAAATAATAGCTAGAAACTTCGGTGAATATTACTCAAAAATCTTTAACCCACCCTCCATTCATTCGGATGATACAGAAGATCAGGAACCCGTAGATAACCCCATATATTACCACACCGAAGACCCCCAAAAAAATATAACTCTCCTTTCTCTATGTGGGAACTTAAATCGATTCTCCGAAATCTCAAAGGAACATCACCCGGTCCTGACGACATTCATTACACAATGATTCAGCACCTTCCACAAAACTGTTTAAACTGGCTACTCGAATTCTTTAATCATGTGTGGAAAACTGGTGAATTTTCTAATGCCTGGCGACAATCAGTAGTAGTTCCAATCCTAAAAGCTGGCAAAGACAAGCGCCAAACAAACAGTTACCACCCCATATTTCTAACAAGTTGCCTCTGCAAAATAATGGAACGAATGGTTAACAAGCGCTTGGTATGGATCCTTGAAAGAAATGATATTCTCCAGAGCTATCAATGCGGGTTTCGTAGAGGGAGGTCCACTATCAACCACTTATAGTTCAATTGGAAGCTGAACTACAATATACTTTCATAGAAAGGCAGCAAGCAGTCGTAATTTTCTTCGACATGGGACTGTATGAGCAAAAATACTATTATAAAAAAACTTATATCCTTAAATTTTACGGGTAATCTCATAACATTCATCAAGCAATTCTTATCCCTATGGACATTCAAAATCAGAATAGGAAATCATCTCTCTGGTAATTTCCAACAAAAAATTGGAGTACCACAAGGATGTGTTCTCAGCACAACTTTGTTTGCCCTGGCCATCAATGACTTGGGAAGAAACATGCCGGGAGGAATAAAGGTGATGCTCTATGTGGACGATCTAGCGATTATGTGCCGCTCAAACGACATAAACCAAATAAAAATCAAACTACAAGAAGCTCTTAATCGATTAAAAAACTAGTCAAACAGCTCAGTTCTTACCTTCTCAACCGAAAAAACTAAATGTCTTAATTTTAGCAGGAAAAGAATAACACCTCCATCCCCAGAACTCACCCTAGGAGATTCTCCATTACCGTATGTCGAACATTGTAGATTTTTAGGCCACATATTCGATAGGCGTCTTTCTTGGAACCACACATCAGTACACTTAGAAACAGATGCATAGATAAAATTAAAATCTTAAGAGTCCTCGGCAAAATATCATGGGGAGCTGATAGATCAATGATGTTGAAAATATACATAGCCTTAATCCGCTCCAAACTTGATTATGGAAGTTTTGAGTATGGCTCAGCTCGCTTCCAAAGCCTAGCGAAACTCAACACCGTTCAGAACACCGGAATCCGCATTGCCACAGGTGCCTTTAGGACCAGTCCAATTTTAAGTTTATGTGTTGAATTTGGAATACCACCCCTACTATTTAGATATAAATATAGATATAGTAATCTGACAGTCAAACACATTTTTGAAGAATGTCATCACTACACATTAACTCTGAACCAGTTAGGGATACCAACAAATGTTCCAATGGCGTTGAGAAACGACGAATCCGTAATAGAAAGAGTCATTAAATTCATCCATCAGACTAACTTAATAACCAGCCTTTAATTATTATAATTATCTATTTATCTTGCCTTATTTTTAAAATTAGAACAGTTACTTATCTGCTTTTCATCATCCTTTCCACTATCGTAATGATTATTAAACAAATTATAATTGTCTAGATAGATAATATTTCAAATTTCATGGAAATGAATCCCACTGGTGCGGATCAGTACACCATACCAAAACTATGACTATGGAACAACTAGGCCTTACCAAAACCAAAACCAATGGGCGTTGATGACCAGGCTGTTAAACGCCCTTTCAAAACTAACAAACAAACTATTACGGTTAGCGACCTCCATGCAAAGTGCTTGAAAGAAATCACAGTACTGGATCAACTAACAATCTGTGGGAGTATTTCTAAGCTCAGGCCAGAAATATTGGAAAAGGATATTAAAGAAAAGGAAATAATTATCACTGACATTGGACACAAATCAAGTGAAATAGAATTATTAATAGGAGCCGATTTTGCTTGTGAAATTTTGACTGGAAATCAGTGTAAATTAGAATATGGGTTATTGGAGGTTGAAACTGTTTTGGGATGGGTAGTCATGGGAAGAACCTGTGATGGAGGCAGAGACTTTAGTCAGGCTTCAATGGTTATTTCTCTGTTATCTCAAACAGACAGATTGGCTGATTTATGGAGTTTGGAAATTTCAGACTCTGCTGAAAATAAGACAAAAAGGCAATAGAGATGGCTGCTATGGAGTATTTCAAGCAAACGGTAACCAGAGACTGTGATGGAAAATATCGAGTATGTTTGCACTGGTTGGATAGCAGAGAAGAATTAAGTGATAGTAGAGCAGTAACTGAAAAGAGATTATTTTCCATGACCCGTAAATTATTAGCTGAGAGTAAATATGAAGCTTATAAAGAAGTTTTCTCTGATTGGGTAAATTAAGGAGTAATAGAATTGGTGGTAGAAGAACAGTTACAAGCTCCTGCACATTATTGACCTCATTGAGGAGTGTTCAAAACTGTGTTGTGATCATTAAATGATTGTCTAGAGAACGGACCCAACCTTTTAGAATTAATCCCGGCTATATTGTTGCGATTTCGGGAAGAAAAAATAGGTATGGTATCTGATATTAAAAAGGCGTTTTTGAAGATATCAGTAGGTGAAAAGGACCGTGACTTCCTCAGATTACTATGGTGGGAGGACCCTACTTGCAAGAAGGTGAAAATCCCATGCAGCCCATTGTGCATACATCTAGTACAGTGAACAAAAAAGTATTGGTACATCATTTATTTTTTAGTTTAATATACTTTATTTTCGTAGAAAATTATTAAACTTTTTACTGTGCAACCCTCTTTAAAAAATAATTGTTCTCATGAAAAAAAATACAAGTATTTCTGGGCCAAAAAAGTATTCATACATGTGAACATAGAGAAGTTTTAAGTAATCCTCAGGTAAAAACAATCTCAGGACTGGTTGTACATTAGTAGGTTCAAAGGGTAACTGATAGCTCTCAGTAATAGCAATAGATCAAGCCAGTTAAGACTTCGCAGCTCCCACAATGGGTTGTAAAACATGGGAGTTCAGTTCTGTCATTAAAGATAGAATTGTTTTCTTATTCCAACAAGATTTCAGTTTTAGGAAGATGGATAAATGTATTAAACAGAGTATATTCCACTGTACAATATATAATAAAAAAGTTTAAAAGTGAATTTACAATATAAAATGCTCAGGGCGGCCTAAAATGACAACTACTGAAGATGCCAGAAATATTGTATGAATAAATGCAAAAAATCTAAAAATTAGTGCCAGGGAATTAGCAGAACATTTAGAAACAACATCTGGCAAATCAGTTACATCCCAAACTATAAGAAATGTGCATCATGACGGAGGCTACAAAGGAAGATCATCCAGGTAAAAGCCATTTATTACTGAGAAAAACCGGCTCGAGAGGTTGAGAATTTTGCTAAAGATAACGCTAACAAGCCTTTGGAATTTTGGAAAAATATTTTGTTCTCAGACGAGAACAAATTTAACATTTTTGGATCTGATGGAAAGAGATATGTGTTCATGCGCCTATTGTGCCAATAAAACAATTGATAGGGCTGTATACTAAAGGAGAAGAGGGAAATGCATTGGAGGGACTGTAATATATATTTTTTAAAAAGGAAATCGAAAGCCGAGATTTCCAACATTTTTAAATGAAGCAAACAAATAAGTATTAGAATTAGATGTGAGTGTGTGTCTTAAATCAGGAAGATACATTTGAAAATATTTGTGATAAAAAATTAAACGTCTGCTACCTACCAACACAGTATAAATAGGAAGAGGACCAACTCCTGTCTTAGAGCATACATATCTCTCTCTGTAAAGTGATTATAATCTGATTTATCACACAATGAGGCACAATATAGATGCGTCATTGTCCAATATTTCAATGTTCTGGCCTTTGAGGCACTAAATAGTCCTAAAGACGAATCGTCTGCGAGAGTAGCCATATGCCAGACTTGTGCTTTTGGACTAGAAAGATGTGACCACCTAAGAGCCATTCTAACAGCCAGCCATTGCCTCCTTCTGAGAAACGATGTAGCCTGGCATGACGTACATGGACGAGTGCTTTGTTTGCAAAAACACTCTGTCACTAGTTAGAGATGTGCACCAATGTTGACCATGTCAGAATAGAATAAATTACATGTTCGGCTGTAGAATTGAAGAACTAGAGCACGTGGAATAAGGTAATGTATACATATGTCCTTAATTCAAAATTTAAACAAAATAGTAGAGTATAAAACCCTAAAAGACCTAGAACCCGGGACAGTAGACAAAATAAACCAATTGTCAAAAAGAAGACGGAAAATGGAGAAGCACTAGAAGCAATAATAAAAGAAGAGGATGGAGGAGAGGAGGAAATAAAAACTTTCCTTCCAAAAGATACATTGTTGACTGTTTCACTGAGGCAAACCCGCCAAGATTATAAAGGTATTGGCAGTGTTACAAGGTTTAATCAAAACTTCTCAAAAAACACGGTCGAAGATGTGTACATCTCTAATGACAATTCAAATTTAACAGCTAAATAATTCTTGGATAACAAAAAAGAAATTTGAATAAGCTTAGTAAACTCCAATCTAAGGGAATGGAAAAACCTTAAAAGGAACCTTATGTTAGAGTGTACTTATATTAGGAGGTAAGAAAACACAGTTCTAGAAAGAAACAATATAAATTTTAAATCGAAAGTTAAAATTATTGAGTGAATTAGGGACTTGGAAGATTACATCCAAAAGGTTAATGAAAAATGTCTAAATGAGCAAGACAAATAGTTAGTAAAGGATCGGGATGGACGTTTACATCAACCAATTATTTATGTTTACATTTGACAAACATTCCGTAGTATGTCAAAAATATAAGTAAAGATTGTTTTTGATTTGCGATTCTCAGGGAAATTATTCGATCAAACGACAGATAAATACTCAAGCCAACCCTTATCGGTTCAACTGCAGCCAGGACTTCCAGATTTGTATATATAAGGCACACAAACACCCCTCAGGTCAGATCAGTTCGGCTTCTCAATAGATCAGTACATCAGTAGATAAGTACCACCCATCGTTTAGTTTAGTCGGGTCTCAAGTAGTCTAAGTGTAATAATTAGTGTTTTCATGACTTGTTAATTGTACATAATTCCATGCCAATAAAGTTCTTTTTAAAAAGGGTACAGCGAGATTATTTATTTGGCACTCACACATAGGGAATTGTCGGTTAAAGGTAGCAAGTGAGACGAAATTTAGAAGATTTTCAAGATGCTTTGACGAAATACCCCAACAGAAGCTGGAAATTCTTCGGGACATCACTGAACGGACTCCTATGAAGATTCGATGAAGTAGTAACAGAATATGGGTTAATTCATGAGTGTCAACACTTCAGACAAGAGGGAAAAGGAGAAATTTAATAGATATCTCCATAAAGACAATCTCCTGAAAAGACTTAAGGTATTTGGAATTATTTGTAAATTAGTTTTAATATAGCTTATAATTTTATGTTATAAATGTATAGCATAGTAAGTTTGGGTTTACAGTTACATGTTCCAATTCAAAATTAACTAAGATATATTAACTAAAAGTCTTGATACATTAGTTATAAATAAAATAGAAAAAAAGAAACAAGAAACTAAGGGTAAAACAAAAGTAATAAAAATGAGTACATACTTAACGACTAAGGAACCTTATGGACATTTTCAATATTTCGATGGTAATCCATCACATCTTTACTATCTTTTAGAACAGGCTAAGGAAATTTATGATAATGTTTGCTCTGATGAAAATACCGCTAAAAACAAGAATCATGCTTTATTATTAACGTTAGCAAAATCAAGATTAACTGGTAATGCCAGAGATGTTTTACAAAGCAAAACATTTTTAAACCTACACGATTTATTAGATACATTGAGTAACAAATTTAGAACAAAAACCATTCAGAATTTAGAAGTAGAATTACATAATATAGCTCCCCATCACTGCAAACACCCTTTTGGTTTCATAAACAGAACAGCTGCAATCCTTGCGCTATTATTTACTAGAATTAATATAGACAATGAGGTAAATAATAAACAAACTTTAATGAACGATGAAGACAGACACATTTACCATCATGTTATTAGACACTTACACCCTGAACTAAGCAATTATCTAACTACACAAACATATGATGATTTAGACGACATACACACAACCTTAGAAAACAACTGTAGTATCATAACAGACAGACTAAAACCATCTAAAACTACATACCAAAATAGCAACTATGAAACGGACAAAAGACCACAGTACTACACAAATCAATACCAACACAACAGAAATCGTGTTAAATTACCAATCGTGAAACTATTGCCAAAATAAACAACACTTACCAACCATGGACCTTACTATCAAAATCATAGAACTAATAATTGGATAAATCTTATTAGAAATTATAATAAAACTAACATTATCATATAAAACCTCAAAGATTTAATTATCCCTCCAGACCATAAAATCCAAATTCACAAAATACAGTATCAATGAGAACTGTTGCAAATCAACTACCAATAAACTATTTAGAAACAGTAAATAAAGAGGAAAACATTAAAGAACTGGAAGAGCAATAAAAATATTTAACTGACCAATTCAATATTTTTTAGGACCAAGTCGATTGAACAAACACTTGATGCATTTAGAGACATTGTTAAAAAAAAAGTGTCATTCACTATCTATTCAATTAGGCAAGACCTAATTTTTAAAAACAGAACTTCTATTTTTAGGACATATTATTTCAGCAGACGGAATCAGGACAAACCCACTCAAAATATCAGCTATTGAAAATTTTCCTTTGCCACGGACAGAAAAAGAAGTTAAACAATTTTTAGGAATGACTGGTTACAATAGAAAATGTATACACAATTATGCCAAAATTGAAACCACTTACTTCACAACTAAGAAAAGAATCTGAAATTAAACCAAAAGAATATAAAGAATTATTTTTACTACTTAAACAACATTTAGTAAATGCTCCAATATTACAATTTTCTAACTGGAATCTACCTTTTATTATAACAACAGACACTAGTTCCAGTAGCTTTGGGAGCAGTGCTATCCCAAATTTCAGAAGGGAGAGATCACCCTATAGCCTTCACTACATGAAGACGGGACAAACATACTCCACTATAGAAAAGGAACTTTCAGCAGTTGTGTAAACCATATTTGTAAGGAAAACGATTTACACTACAAACTAACCACAAGCCATTACAATGGTTATTCACAATGAAAAATGCAAATACAAGATTCATGAAATTGATATTCTATTTAAATGAATTTGATGTTAAACACATGAAAAGACTAACTTTGTTGCAGACGCATTAAGTAGAGTAAATTTAGATAAAGACTCGGAATGTAATATAATAGAAAACACAGACCTTGACATAAACAGAGAAGTAGCTTTGGAAATAAAACAAGCAATAGAAGCAGCAGCATATATTCCACCACGTATAGCAGACAATTTAGAATCATTATTAGAACTACTTGAAGAGAAAACAATCAGACAAAATGGTAACTCAAGCCTAGCAACATGACATTCCCAAGAATCCTCAACAAGACAAATATTTATTGTAGAAGATGACAAACCAATAATAAATATATAATAGAACCCGCGGAACCTTGAAATAACAATATATTATAAGAAATACTTAAACCAAACCCAACTTACAGAATTTATTGCGAACCTAACATAGAAACAGTACAAAATGAATTTGAAGGAATCTTTACAAAAATTTCATAAATAATATAAGATAAATTTCCAACCATAAAAGTTAAAAGATATGAAAATAAAACTTTGGACATTACAGACGAAAACGAACAAATAGAACTGATTACCAATTATCATGTAGGAATACCTGCCATAGAGGAATTTTAGAAACCTATGAAAAACTGAACAGAGTCTAATACTTCCCTAGAATGAAAATCATAATATCAAACTATATTAGTAAGTATAAAATATGTAGATAAACAAAATATGACATGAAACCAATTAAAACAAAATTTTGTGAGATTCCAATACCTGACACACCATTTGAACAACTTGATTGACACACTCAATTACGAAAAACAATACATAGTGACAATTGTTGATAAATTTTCGAAAAGACTATTCGCAAAAACTGTTAAAACTTATAATTCAATTCAAATAACTCAATATTTAGATATTTCCCCCGCTCCGGACAGAATCAAAATGGACAACGGTAAAGAATATAAAAATAATTTACTAGAAAATTTGTTAACCACACAAGGGATAGAAACTTATTACGTGACTCAAAATCTTTAAGACTTGAATTAAATCCATTCAAAATCTGATTGAAATTTTGCATAACAAAAGAAACGGACTCTAACACTAGCTTAAAAAAGAGACTAACTCACGTGGTAATTGCCTTTAATAACACATTAAATCAAAAATTAAAATCAAACCCTAATGAGATCATGTTTGGTATATAAAAAAACAAAAAAAAAAAAACAGACAAAACACCAATAAAAGAAAAATTAGATGAGCAATACTGTAACAACCTTAAAATAATTCAGGAGCAAATTAAAAATAGAATAAAGAAAGAAAAAATAAATAGAACGGATAAATTAAACGAAACACAAGAAGACCTGGTTGTAGAAAATGACCCTATGTAAAAAGCTAGGATAAGAAACAAATAAAAAAATCCTTGTAAACATGTTTTCAAATTAAAATAAAATAATTAAGGTTCACACTGACAACATTCAAAGACTTAGGAAAAAATATAAGAATTGAATTATTGTTCTTACAGATGACGAAGACAATAATGACAGTAATACTGACTCTTCTATGGACAATGTATCTAACTTTGGCTTATGAAATTACAGACATCTAAAACACCAGGAATAACAACAATTAAATTACCCCGAAGCTAAAATATAAGATCAGGGTGCTATAATGCAGGGAGGAATCCTGGAAGTAAATTTACTTTAACTGCAAAAATTGAGTTTGTTGACTACTCCCATTACAACAGCGTCAACCCACCACCGACCCTCTCTACTTTTATATACTACACCAATTTTGCGATGAAAACTTTGAGATGGCTGTATACACGATTTGTAAATAGGCGGTTGTCAGAGAGGATAAGTCAGCATTGGTCTGGAAAAAAGTTCACACCATAATAAACCCTTCAATGTTTCTGATGTCAAAATATCATAACTGAGGAAAAAGGTATGGAATTGTCACTTGTGGGAAAGTTTGGCTAAGTCAGGGACAAGGCATTACAGTGCGACACTCAGAAGTATGGAAGAAAATATAACAGCTTTTCTTACAAAAACTGGAAAAATCACTGATGATTTAAAAGATATCAAGAATTCAATGAATAATCAGGGGGATATAATTTTTGAAAATTCTGAGAGATTAAAGGCTATGGAGGAAAGGTCTAAAAAACAAGATAGACTTTTGAAAAATTAATAACCGAAAACAATAATTTAAAAAATATGGAGACAAAGATTAATCAAGTAGAGCAAGGCCAGCTCTCCTACTCTTTGGAAATCAGAGGGATTCTGGTGAAAACTGGAGAAACCCCTAAGGATATAGTTTGTTCGAGAATTGTTTGTTGGAGCAACTCTGGGAGTGAAGCTCAGCATGAAAGACGTGATGGAAAGGAAAAGGCCCAGATCAGATCCTCACCTGCCAGCGATAGTGGTACGATTTGTTCACAAAATTGTTTTAATGAGTCAATCCAGCTCCGAAAGATAAAGATAGATTTCACCACCAGGCATCTCGGCTGAGACAACAACCAGCGGATCTATATCAGCAAGAAGATGACCCTGCCAATCATCACGTGTACAGGCTGGCTGGTAAAGTGAAGACTGCCAGGAGATTAAAGCATCAAGCTGGGTGTGGTTCACCCAGGAGAGGGTTTGATATTACAATGACGATGGTCGATCTGCTGTCATTTTTAACAAAGAGAAAGATCTAGAAGTCTTACAGTGATATTTTCTCCCTGGTTGCATCAAATTTGAACTTTTTTTTATTACTTTGTTTATTTTTATTTTTAATTTTCTTTTTTTTTTTTACCAACTTAAGAAACTTTTTATTTAGCTATTAATGCTATCAAAGCTATTAATTTATCATTAAATTTGATTTCTTTATGTTTATCTTTACCAAAATTTATCTTTTTGAATATATTTTTCAAAGTCTTTTTTATAGGAGAAGGAAAGAAAATAGAGTCTGAGAGGAGGATAATAAGTTTTGGGAGGAATCTATTAAGACACGACCAGCTATTTACTTGTGAAATGGGTATGTTGAAAGGGGATGAATAAGACAGGTTTTTGCTCCCTGAAAACTTGAAGGTTACTGGTTCAGTATCCTAGGAGCTTTGAAAGATTTTCTTGGTGAATTTGCAGAAAAAAAAAAGAAAGACGACAGTGTTCATTTTCGTAGCACACCAAAAAAATCAGCCAGGATTATCGGCTCAAATTGCAGAATAGTTAATTTTTGTAGATCTAAGTTATACCTTTAACCATTAATTGGGTTAATTTATAAAGAATGTTTTGAATTATAATGAAATTCCACTGAGATAAGTTTTTCATTTTACATACTATTATGAATCCTAGTAAACTAGAAATATGATTGCTAAAACCAAGGAAAATTATATGATAATAACCAACAAACTTTATAAAAGTTCTCGAAGTAAATATTGAAAATAGTCTAATATGTAGATAAGACACAAGAAAAATAAATAACTATTATAGTCATAACCAATTTGTAACATTTATTTTTTACATTTCAAAGTAAATAAAAATTATTAAGAACATGTGTATCAAGTTCAATGAAAGTACGGAGTATAAAGAGAATTTAGAAATTTCAAGGAAACATAAATTGTATTTTCAGTCAACAGTTTATGAGCTATAATATAAATAATTAATAAACTTTTTACCAGGTTTTAATATCAAAGTTTTTCACCAGAAAAAAAAATTATTTCTTTAAGTCAGTATAGTATTTGCAGTTATAAAAAATACTTAACAACCAACGGAGATGCATTAACATTTTATAAGATCTACTCAAAACTTATATTGGAGAAAGTAGATTCCAAAAGATACTCAATGCTGATAAAACAAAAAAAATAGAATAAAAAATTCTGTATTCTTTTTCCAACTTATTTTAAACCAGGTGGTACAAAAACTACGAAAAACTTGACAAAAAAAAAAATTTATTGGTTGTTGACTGTAATATGAGGAGAAGTAAGTTTGGGGGTGAGGCCAGGTGGAGTGAAGAACACTAATAAGTGAAACTCAAAAATAATAATAAGAGAAATAAGCAAAATAAGTTAATGAAGTTTTATTTATCACTGTTTTTCACTCCACTGACCACATCCAAGACCATCTCCTCATATTAAAGAAAAAATATGTTTTAATCAAGAAAGTACTAAATGGTGAACATCCATTTTTCCAAACATACCATGTTGGATATATGTAGTACCTTTTGGAGCTTGCCAACAAGTATAATTCACTTACTTTTTAGATGATGTGGTTCTGAGGATCACAATGATTAAGTCATCCAGAAGTGGATAAAACATATAAAATTTACAGTAGCAGAAGATGTGAGTAAATCCTAATTGAAATAAATGTAAGTAAAGGAATGGAAGAAGTTAACCTCAATTGCTGATAGCCAAAAATGATCATAAAGTGAAGGGAATGCATATCAACTCCATTCTAATAAGCTATTATTGTTGTTTTTCATCTACAGCACCAAACAATAAATTTGTACCTTTATAGTTATTTGAGAATTTCAAACTTCGATTTTCTGAAAAAAAAAAATTACTACATTACATATTACATTTCTAAAAAAAAAGGAGGCAATACTATAGGAGTATATATTTATATTTTAGGGTATTAAAATTAGAAATTTAAAGCCTAAATAATGTTGTTTATTTTTAATGTAATACAAACTAAATAATTGTTTTTACTTTTCTACTGTTGCTGCTAAGGGAAATAATGGGAACCATTCAAATCAGTTTAGATATCGAACTGCTATATGGCATGATGGTTATATTTTTTCCTTTATAATATTGTATTTTATGGTTTAACAGTATATGCATTATTATAATTGATTTTTTTAAAAGTATTTGAAGGGCTCCCTCTAAAAAGGTGATTTCTGACCTAATCTGATTGATGCTATGTTATGTAGGTCTATTTCCAATTTTGTTACTATCTAATAAAATATAGGAAATTTACAGTCACTGTAAGAAGGTTATCTATATGTGCAAGATGGCTACACTCTTTCGGAAATTCATTTTTACCTTCCATGTTAAAAAATAAAATAAATAATGAAAAATTAATTATGATAATCAGTATCATATGAGAAACAAGATGATAAAGATAGTGAATAATTCTATAGTACCACAAAAGGTGCAGTTTAACAAGGAAAATTGTTTTTGCACAATTTTGAAATGTTCCAACTACCAATCCATAGTCAAGCAAAACTATATAAAGGTCCACAATTATAATATCTCATATAACAACTCAAATTTTATTAATTAACAAGTTTTGAGTTTATCAATCTATAGAATTAATTAATTAAATATAATTCCTACATTAAGCTATGCAATCCCTATTTCATTTAAATAAATTTACTTTTGAATCATGCTTCAATTATTTTTTAATTATAAACAAATTTAATATTAAATGTTATTATGTTTTATAAACATATTAAGTACCTATTTATTTATTAATAAACATTGAGAATCAGGTAATCTTTAATTAGATTTCCTCAGGGAACTTTCTGCACAAAACATAACTGAGAAGCAGAAGCTTATTAATAAGGCCAGGATTAACTGTGGGTTGTAGTATCACTGAAATAACCCCTAATGTATTAAAATATAATAAAAACTCACTGTGTGCAAAATTTTCATTTGTGTGAGTTAGTAAGACAAATATTGATCAATGTTGAATATAATGCATATTAATCTAGATAATATGCGATTATAAAATTAAAATTTAACTAACACCTTATCCATCTATGTATAACAATAATTCATCCATTCATATCTAATTTAAAGAATTAAGAATTAAACCTAAGAAAAGTAAAATATTGTTCAATAATAATACCTCTTTTCACTATATTGTATTCACTAGATGATCTTTTTAATATTACATAAAAAATTGGATATTCAATTATTGACTGGAGGCTTAGATTTTCCATGAGTGAATCATTTTTATCTACCTCAATAAATGCTTTAGTGCTAAATTTTTCAAGTTTTAATAAAACTAAAATCTCATTTTCATCTGCTTCTAAATAGGGCATTAACACCTTTCTCAAGTTCATATCACAATTTTCAAACTTAACATATTTATCTAAGATATTTAAAATGAGGTCCTCTTCTGGAACCCTAAAAAATATACACATTGTAGTGATATTTAATAATTAATGTCAAATTACATAAATAAATAAATAAAATGCTGTTTCTGAAAGACCCATCAGCCGTATAAAAGCTGTCTAGCACAGGAAAATAGTAGTAAAAAGCAATGTAAGAAAATTTATGAAATACATATTGTAGAGAATAGTATTAATATTAGATAATGACAATAATAAAAGAAAAATAATTTTTGGTGTATAGAGGATAATAAGTGTGCTTAGGATTTGAAAAGATTATCATTTGTTTTATAATTTTAGTTATGAATTATTTGTGATTTATATATCATTTTTCTTATAAATAGGCTTATTCTAAGTATTAATTAGCATTTCAATACTTAGTATTGATAAATCACATTTATTTGATAAAATGTTGAACATTTTGTAATTTTGAATCACAAATTTAATTAATACGAATTAAAAAATACAACTCTCAAGGTAAGCCGAATAACAGGCCTGCTACGTCAACCTACATATTATTGTCGGCATTTGTTTGATAATAAATGCCGACTGCTAGAGCTTAAAAAGATTAATATTTTATACACACAAAGTAACTTAGCTCTGTAAAACCTGGAAGAATACCCAATGGTTACTTTTTAATCTTTGTTATGATATATTTAGCTATATCAAGTTTAGCTGAAGAAGTCAGCAGTTTCTTGCCAGTTCTCGAAACTAACAGACATATTCTTAGTCTTAGTAAAATGCCCACTATGCACATTAACGAGTGCGAATTAAATTTTTTTATTGAAACAAAAGGTGGGTAACAATGGTTGTGGTAAAATGAATAAATGAAATATACTGTAAAATAAACTAAAGCAATTTTAAATAAAATTAGTTTTGAATTTAAAGTGAAACTCAGCTGAGAATAATGAAAAATGAAGTAAACCCAACAAGCGATGAAGAATTTCAATGGAATATTAAAACAAGTATAAATGACTTTTTTATATTTTTTTAATACATGGTAATTTAAATTGTCCTAAAATTTAAGTTTTTTCTGTCTAGGTTAATTTATTTTATTTCTATAAAATTATTTTTCTTATAAAAAAAAAAAAAACAATATAAAAGAACATATTTGGATAATTTCCCTGAATAAAAAAGCAACAAAGCTAATATTTTTATAAATCAAAAAAGACAAATATAATTTAAATTGTATTTATTGATTTTTTTTTGTTTATTATGTGTAATTATTGTTACATGTTGTAGATTGAAAATTTTGTAATCAGATTATTTTTATTTTTAAAGACCAATTTATTTTAAAATTGATTTATATTATACAAAGATGAACTAATATAAAATAAATAGAAACAAGATATATTGATAACTTTTTTTATATATTGATAACTTTGCACATAATTAATATTTCTTTAACACATAATTTATATGTTTCAGTTCTATAATACATACCGTTCATCAACAATGGAAAGCATATCTGCTTCAGGAAAAATCCATTCTAATTTCCAAAATAATTTATCACTTTTCCAATGATAATAAGTCGTATTTTTTCTATGTCTGCTGAAACTTTTTGGTAAATAATTTAAGTCTATATTTCGTTTATTTGCTGCACTTTTGATTTTCATACGTGCCTAAAAGAGAAAAAAAAAATAAAGTACAAGTATTCACAATACTAATTACTAATTGAAAAGTGACATAAGAATCACTCAATGATTTTAATGTAATTTATTTATATAACTACAATATGAATATATACATATATAAGAACTATATACA